>NW_026870287.1:0-54000 GCF_963584025.1 Labrus mixtus
AAACGGCGTTAAAAACGGAAACAAAGGTATAGGTTCAAGACTGTGTACATCATTTTCTTCCGGAGTCAAGGAACTACCCATCCCACAATCCATTGCGAATTATATTGTTTATTCAGTCTTTCAGGTCTCGCCAGAAAAAACGTTGGGTTGTTACGTTTTCTACTGTTGCTATGGTAGTTGCTATGAACGCTATCAACAACAAACCCGAAGGAAGTGGACGTTCGGTTCGTGGCTCTTAAAACGGGTTACATCAGACCCTAGACATCAAACTAAGCTCCTATGCAATAAATAATGATTTCTGTTACATTTTTATGGATGTCTTTCATTACAACCAAATTTAATAAAACGATTGGAACAGATCGATGTATATTAGCAACATTATAAACTATAAAATGTAACAATATATAAAGACAATACTGTACAGTTTGTTTGATTTATATGCCTTCATAATTTTATTTAACAAAATAATCCTGACGGATTAGATTAATACCAGACCCCCCTTTATGAAAATCTTGAAAAAAAAAACACCCCCCCTTACGAAAATGTTGAAAAAAGACGAAACACCCCCCCTTGCGAAAACTTTTTTGAAGCCGAATTTCTTCATGAAAATTTTCAACTTTTTTGAAGCCGAATTTCTTCATGAAAATTTTCAACTTTTTTGAAGCCCAAATACTTCATGAAAAATTTCAACTTTTTTGAAGCCGAATTTCTTCATGAAAATTTTCAACTTTTTTGAAGCCCAAATACTTCATGAAAATTTTAAACTTTTTTGAAGCCGAATTTCTTCATGAATATTTTCAATTGCCCACCCCCCCTTCCGAAAAAGTTGAAAAAAGACGAAACACCCCCCCTTACGAAAATTTTGAAAAAAAAAACATCCCCCCTTACGAAAATGTTGAAAAAAGACGAAACACCCCCCCTTGTGAAAATTTTTTGAAGCCGAATTTCTTCATGAAAATTTTCAACTTTTTTGAAGCCGAATTTCTTCATGAAAATTTTCAACTTTTTTGAAGCCCAAATACTTCATGAAAATTTTCAACTTTTTTGAAGCCGAATTTATTCATGAAAATTTTCAACTTTTTTGAAGCCGAATTTCTTCATGAAAATTTTCAACTTTTTTGAAGCCGAATTTCTTCATGAAAATTTTCAACTTTTTTGAAGCCCAAATACTTCATGAAAATTTTCAACTTTTTTGAAGCCCAAATACTTCATGAAAATTTTCAACTTTTTTGAAGCCGAATTTCTTCATGAAAATTTTCAACTTTTTTGAAGCCGAATTTCTTCATGAATATTTTCAACTTTTTTGAAGCCCAAATACTTCATGAAAATTTTCAACTCTTTTGAAGCCGAATTTCTACATGAAAATTTTCAACTTTTTTGAAGCCGAATTTCTTCATGAAAATGTTCAACTTTTTTGAAGCCGAATTTCTTCATGAAAATTTTCAACTTTTTTGAAGCCGAATTTCTTCATGAAAATTTTCAACTTTTTTGAAGCCGAATTTCTTCATGAAAATTTTCAACTTTTTTGAAGCCCAAATACTTCATGAAAATTTTCTACTTTTTTGAAACCCAAATACTTCATGAAAATTTTCAACTCTTTTGAAGCCGAATTTCTTCATGAAAATTTTCAACTCTTTTGAAGCCGAATTTCTTCATGAAAATTTTCAACTTTTTTGAAGCCGAATTTCTTCATGAAAATTTTCAACTTTTTTGAAGCCGAATTTCTTCATGAAAATTTTCAACTTTTTTGAAGCCCAAATACTTCATGAAAATTTTCAACTTTTTTGAAGCCGAATTTCTTCATGAAAATTTTCAACTTTTTTGAAGCCGAATTTCTTCATGAATATTTTCAACTTTTTTGAAGCCCAAATACTTCATGAAAATTTTCAACTTTTCTGAAGCCCAAATACTTCATGAAAATTTTCAACTTTTTTGAAGCCGAATTTCTTCTTGAAAATTTTCAACTTTTTTGAAGCCCAAATACTTCATGAAAATTTTCAACTTTTTTGAAGCCCAAATACTACATGAAAATTTTCAACTTTTTTGAAGCCGAATTTCTTCATGAAAATTTTCAACTTTTTTGAAGCCGAATTTCTTCATGAAAATTTTCAACTTTTTTGAAGCCGAATTTCTTCATGAAAATTTTCAACTTTTTTGAAGCCGAATTTCTTCATGAAAATTTTCAACTTTTTTGAAGCCCAAATACTTCATGAAAATTTTCAACTTTTTTGAAGCCCAAATACTTCATGAAAATTTTCAACTTTTTTGAAGCCGAATTTCTTCATGAAAATTTTCAACTTTTTTGAAGCCGAATTTCTTCATGAATATTTTCAACTTTTTTGAAGCCCAAATACTTCATGAAAATTTTCAACTCTTTTGAAGCCGAATTTCTACATGAAAATTTTCAACTTTTTTGAAGCCGAATTTCTTCATGAAAATGTTCAACTTTTTTGAAGCCGAATTTCTTCATGAAAATTTTCAACTTTTTTGAAGCCGAATTTCTTCATGAAAATTTTCAACTTTTTTGAAGCCGAATTTCTTCATGAAAATTTTCAACTTTTTTGAAGCCCAAATACTTCATGAAAATTTTCAACTTTTTTGAAACCCAAATACTTCATGAAAATTTTCAACTCTTTTGAAGCCGAATTTCTTCATGAAAATTTTCAACTCTTTTGAAGCCGAATTTCTTCATGAAAATTTTCAACTTTTTTGAAGCCGAATTTCTTCATGAAAATTTTCAACTTTTTTGAAGCCGAATTTCTTCATGAAAATTTTCAACTTTTTTGAAGCCCAAATACTTCATGAAAATTTTCAACTTTTTTGAAGCCGAATTTCTTCATGAAAATTTTCAACTTTTTTGAAGCCGAATTTCTTCATGAATATTTTCAACTTTTTTGAAGCCCAAATACTTCATGAAAATTTTCAACTTTTCTGAAGCCCAAATACTTCATGAAAATTTTCAACTTTTTTGAAGCCGAATTTCTTCTTGAAAATTTTCAACTTTTTTGAAGCCCAAATACTTCATGAAAATTTTCAACTTTTTTGAAGCCCAAATACTACATGAAAATTATCAACTTTTTTGAAGCCGAATTTCTTCATGAAAATTTTCAACTTTTTTGAAGCCGAATTTCTTCATGAATATTTTCAACTTTTTTGAAGCCAATTTCTTCATGAAAATTTTCAACTTTTTTGAAGCCGAATTTCTTCATGAAAATTTTCAACTTTTTTGAAGCCGAATTTCTTCATGAATATTTTTCAACTTTTTTGAAGCCCAAATACTTCATGAAAATTTTCAACTCTTTTGAAGCCGAATTTCTACATGAAAATTTTCAACTTTTTTGAAGCCGAATTTCTTCATGAAAATGTTCAACTTTTTTGAAGCCGAATTTCTTCATGAAAATTTTCAACTTTTTTGAAGCCGAATTTCTTCATGAAAATTTTCAACTTTTTTGAAGCCGAATTTCTTCATGAAAATTTTCAACTTTTTTGAAGCCCAAATACTTCATGAAAATTTTCAACTTTTTTGAAACCCAAATACTTCATGAAAATTTTCAACTCTTTTGAAGCCGAATTTCTTCATGAAAATTTTCAACTCTTTTGAAGCCGAATTTCTTCATGAAAATTTTCAACTTTTTTGAAGCCGAATTTCTTCATGAAAATTTTCAACTTTTTTGAAGCTGAATTTCTTCTTGAAAATTTTCAACTTTTTTGAAGCCCAAATACTTCATGAAAATTTTCAACTTTTTTGAAGCCCAAATACTACATGAAAATTTTCAACTTTTTTGAAGCCGAATTTCTTCATGAAAATTTTCAACTTTTTTGAAGCCGAATTTCTTCATGAAAATTTTCAACTTTTTTGAAGCCCAAATACTTCATGAAAATTTTCAACTTTTTTGAAGCCCAAATACTTCATGAAAATTTTCAACTTTTTTGAAGCCGATTTCTTCATGAAAATTTTCAACTTTTTTGAAGCCGAATTTCTTCATGAATATTTTCAACTTTTTTGAAGCCCAAATACTTCATGAAAATTTTCAACTTTTCTGAAGCCCAAATACTTCATGAAAATTTTCAACTTTTTTGAAGCCCAAATACTTCATGAAAATTTTCAACTTTTTTGAAGCCCAAATACTTCATGAAAATTTTCAACTTTTTTGAAGCCGAATTTCTTCTTGAAAATTTTCAACTTTTTTGAAGCCCAAATACTTCATGAATATTTTCAACTTTTTTGAAGCCGAATTTCTTCATGAAAATTTTCAACTTTTTTGAAGCCCAAATACTTCATGAAAAATTTCAACTTTTTTGAAGCCGAATTTCTTCATGAAAATTTTCAACTTTTTTGAAGCCCAAATACTTCATGAAAATTTTCAACTTTTTTGAAGCCGAATTTCTTCATGAATATTTTCAATTGCCCACCCCCCCTTCCGAAAAAGTTGAAAAAAGACGAAACACCCCCCCTTACGAAAATTTTGAAAAAAAAAACATCCCCCCTTACGAAAATGTTGAAAAAAGACGAAACACCCCCCCTTGTGAAAATTTTTTGAAGCCGAATTTCTTCATGAAAATTTTCAACTTTTTTGAAGCCGAATTTCTTCATGAAAATTTTCAACTTTTTTGAAGCCCAAATACTACATGAAAATTTTCAACTTTTTTGAAGCCGAATTTCTTCATGAAAATTTTCAACTTTTTTGAAGCCGAATTTCTTCATGAATATTTTCAACTTTTTTGAAGCCGATTTCTTCATGAAAATTTTCAACTTTTTTGAAGCCGAATTTCTTCATGAAAATTTTCAACTTTTTTGAAGCCGAATTTCTTCATGAATATTTTCAACTTTTTTGAAGCCCAAATACTTCATGAAAATTTTCAACTCTTTTGAAGCCGAATTTCTTCATGAAAATTTTCAACTTTTTTGAAGCCGAATTTCTTCATGAAAATGTTCAACGTTTTTGAAGCCGAATTTCTTCATGAAAATTTTCAACTTTTTTGAAGCCGAATTTCTTCATGAAAATTTTCAACTTTTTTGAAGCCGAATTTCTTCATGAATATTTTCAACTTTTTTGAAGCCCAAATACTTCATGAAAATTTTCAACTTTTCTGAAGCCCAAATACTTCATGAAAATTTTCAACTTTTTTGAAGCCCAAATACTTCATGAAAATTTTCAACTTTTTTGAAGCCCAAATACTTCATGAAAATTTTCAACTTTTTTGAAGCCGATTTCATCATGAAAATTTTCAACTTTTTTGAAGCCGAATTTCTTCATGAATATTTTCAACTTTTTTGAAGCCCAAATACTTCATGAAAATTTTCAACTTTTCTGAAGCCCAAATACTTCATGAAAATTTTCAACTTTTTTGAAGCCCAAATACTTCATGAAAATTTTCAACTTTTTTGAAGCCCAAATACTTCATGAAAATTTTCAACTTTTTTGAAGCCGAATTTCTTCATGAAAATTTTCAACTTTTTTGAAGCCGAATTTCTTCATGAAAATGTTCAACGTTTTTGAAGCCGAATTTCTTCATGAAAATTTTCAACTTTTTTGAAGCCGAATTTCTTCATGAAAATTTTCAACTTTTTTGAAGCCGAATTTCTTCATGAAAATTTTCAACTTTTTTGAAGCCCAAATACTTCATGAAAATTTTCAACTTTTTTGAAACCCAAATACTTCATGAAAATTTTCAACTCTTTTGAAGCCGAATTTCTTCATGAAAATTTTCAACTCTTTTGAAGCCGAATTTCTTCATGAAAATTTTCAACTTTTTTGAAGCCGAATTTCTTCATGAAAATTTTCAACTTTTTTGAAGCCGAATTTCTTCATGAAAATTTTCAACTTTTTTGAAGCCCAAATACTTCATGAAAATTTTCAACTTTTTTGAAGCCGAATTTCTTCATGAAAATTTTCAACTTTTTTGAAGCCGAATTTCTTCATGAATATTTTCAACTTTTTTGAAGCCGATTTCTTCATGAAAATTTTCAACTTTTTTGAAGCCGAATTTCTTCATGAAAATTTTCAACTTTTTTGAAGCCGAATTTCTTCATGAATATTTTCAACTTTTTTGAAGCCCAAATACTTCATGAAAATTTTCAACTTTTCTGAAGCCCAAATACTTCATGAAAATTTTCAACTTTTTTGAAGCCCAAATACTTCATGAAAATTTTCAACTTTTTTGAAGCCCAAATACTTCATGAAAATTTTCAACTTTTTTGAAGCCGAATTTCTTCTTGAAAATTTTCAACTTTTTTGAAGCCCAAATACTTCATGAATATTTTCAACTTTTTTGAAGCCGAATTTCTTCATGAAAATTTTCAACTTTTTTGAAGCCCAAATACTTCATGAAAAATTTTCAACTTTTTTGAAGCCGAATTTCTTCATGAAAATTTTCAACTTTTTTGAAGCCCAAATACTTCATGAAAATTTTAAACTTTTTTGAAGCCGAATTTCTTCATGAATATTTTCAATTGCCCACCCCCCCTTCCGAAAAAGTTGAAAAAAGACGAAACACCCCCCCTTACGAAAATTTTGAAAAAAAAAACATCCCCCCTTACGAAAATGTTGAAAAAAGACGAAACACCCCCCCTTGTGAAAATTTTTTGAAGCCGAATTTCTTCATGAAAATTTTCAACTTTTTTGAAGCCGAATTTCTTCATGAAAATTTTCAACTTTTTTGAAGCCCAAATACTTCATGAAAATTTTCAACTTTTTTGAAGCCGAATTTATTCATGAAAATTTTCAACTTTTTTGAAGCCGAATTTCTTCATGAAAATTTTCAACTTTTTTGAAGCCGAATTTCTTCATGAATATTTTCAACTTTTTTGAAGCCCAAATACTTCATGAAAATGTTCAACTCTTTTGAAGCCGAATTTCTACATGAAAATTTTCAACTTTTTTGAAGCCGAATTTCTTCATGAAAATGTTCAACTTTTTTGAAGCCGAATTTCTTCATGAAAATTTTCAACTTTTTTGAAGCCGAATTTCTTCATGAAAATTTTCAACTTTTTTGAAGCCGAATTTCTTCATGAAAATTTTCAACTTTTTTGAAGCCCAAATACTTCATGAAAATTTTCAACTTTTTTGAAACCCAAATACTTCATGAAAATTTTCAACTCTTTTGAAGCCGAATTTCTTCATGAAAATTTTCAACTCTTTTGAAGCCGAATTTCTTCATGAAAATTTTCAACTTTTTTGAAGCCGAATTTCTTCATGAAAATTTTCAACTTTTTTGAAGCCGAATTTCTTCATGAATATTTTCAACTTTTTTGAAGCCGATTTCTTCATGAAAATTTTCAACTTTTTTGAAGCCGAATTTCTTCATGAAAATTTTCAACTTTTTTGAAGCCGAATTTCTTCATGAATATTTTCAACTTTTTTGAAGCCCAAATACTTCATGAAAATTTTCAACTTTTCTGAAGCCCAAATACTTCATGAAAATTTTCAACTTTTTTGAAGCCGAATTTCTTCTTGAAAATTTTCAACTTTTTTGAAGCCCAAATACTTCATGAAAATTTTCAACTTTTTTGAAGCCCAAATACTACATGAAAATTTTCAACTTTTTTGAAGCCGAATTTCTTCATGAAAATTTTCAACTTTTTTGAAGCCGAATTTCTTCATGAATATTTTCAACTTTTTTGAAGCCGATTTCTTCATGAAAATTTTCAACTTTTTTGAAGCCGAATTTCTTCATGAAAATTTTCAACTTTTTTGAAGCCGAATTTCTTCATGAATATTTTCAACTTTTTTGAAGCCCAAATACTTCATGAAAATTTTCAACTCTTTTGAAGCCGAATTTCTTCATGAAAATTTTCAACTTTTTTGAAGCCGAATTTCTTCATGAAAATGTTCAACTTTTTTGAAGCCGAATTTCTTCATGAAAATTTTCAACTTTTTTGAAGCCGAATTTCTTCATGAAAATTTTCAACTTTTTTGAAGCCGAATTTCTTCATGAAAATTTTCAACTTTTTTGAAGCCCAAATACTTCATGAAAATTTTCAACTTTTTTGAAACCCAAATACTTCATGAAAATTTTCAACTTTTTTGAAGCCCAAATACTTCATGAAAATTTTCAACTTTTTTGAAGCCCAAATACTTCATGAAAATTTTCAACTTTTTTGAAGCCGAATTTCTTCATGAAAATTTTCAACTTTTTTGAAGCCGAATTTCTTCATGAATATTTTCAACTTTTTTGAAGCCCAAATACTTCATGAAAATTTTCAACTCTTTTGAAGCCGAATTTCTACATGAAAATTTTCAACTTTTTTGAAGCCGAATTTCTTCATGAAAATGTTCAACTTTTTTGAAGCCGAATTTCTTCATGAAAATTTTCAACTTTTTTGAAGCCGAATTTCTTCATGAAAATTTTCAACTTTTTTGAAGCCCAAATACTTCATGAAAATTTTCAACTTTTTTGAAACCCAAATACTTCATGAAAATTTTCAACTCTTTTGAAGCCGAATTTCTTCATGAAAATTTTCAACTCTTTTGAAGCCGAATTTCTTCATGAAAATTTTCAACTTTTTTGAAGCCGAATTTCTTCATGAAAATTTTCAACTTTTTTGAAGCCGAATTTCTTCATGAAAATTTTCAACTTTTTTGAAGCCCAAATACTTCATGAAAATTTTCAACTTTTTTGAAGCCGAATTTCTTCATGAAAATTTTCAACTTTTTTGAAGCCGAATTTCTTCATGAATATTTTCAACTTTTTTGAAGCCCAAATACTTCATGAAAATTTTCAACTTTTCTGAAGCCCAAATACTTCATGAAAATTTTCAACTTTTTTGAAGCCGAATTTCTTCTTGAAAATTTTCAACTTTTTTGAAGCCCAAATACTTCATGAAAATTTTCAACTTTTTTGAAGCCCAAATACTACATGAAAATTATCAACTTTTTTGAAGCCGAATTTCTTCATGAAAATTTTCAACTTTTTTGAAGCCGAATTTCTTCATGAATATTTTCAACTTTTTTGAAGCCAATTTCTTCATGAAAATTTTCAACTTTTTTGAAGCCGAATTTCTTCATGAAAATTTTCAACTTTTTTGAAGCCGAATTTCTTCATGAATATTTTTCAACTTTTTTGAAGCCCAAATACTTCATGAAAATTTTCAACTCTTTTGAAGCCGAATTTCTACATGAAAATTTTCAACTTTTTTGAAGCCGAATTTCTTCATGAAAATGTTCAACTTTTTTGAAGCCGAATTTCTTCATGAAAATTTTCAACTTTTTTGAAGCCGAATTTCTTCATGAAAATTTTCAACTTTTTTGAAGCCGAATTTCTTCATGAAAATTTTCAACTTTTTTGAAGCCCAAATACTTCATGAAAATTTTCAACTTTTTTGAAACCCAAATACTTCATGAAAATTTTCAACTCTTTTGAAGCCGAATTTCTTCATGAAAATTTTCAACTCTTTTGAAGCCGAATTTCTTCATGAAAATTTTCAACTTTTTTGAAGCCGAATTTCTTCATGAAAATTTTCAACTTTTTTGAAGCCGAATTTCTTCATGAAAATTTTCAACTTTTTTGAAGCCGAATTTCTTCATGAATATTTTCAACTTTTTTGAAGCCCAAATACTTCATGAAAATTTTCAACTTTTTTGAAGCCGAATTTCTTCATGAAAATTTTCAACTTTTTTGAAGCCGAATTTCTTCATGAAAATTTTCAACTTTTTTGAAGCCCAAATACTTCATGAAAATTTTCAACTTTTTTGAAGCCGAATTTCTTCTTGAAAAGTTTCAACTTTTCTGAAGCCCAAATACTTCATGAAAATTTTCAACTTTTTTGAAGCTGAATTTCTTCTTGAAAATTTTCAACTTTTTTGAAGCCCAAATACTTCATGAAAATTTTCAACTTTTTTGAAGCCCAAATACTACATGAAAATTTTCAACTTTTTTGAAGCCGAATTTCTTCATGAAAATTTTCAACTTTTTTGAAGCCGAATTTCTTCATGAAAATTTTCAACTTTTTTGAAGCCCAAATACTTCATGAAAATTTTCAACTTTTTTGAAGCCCAAATACTTCATGAAAATTTTCAACTTTTTTGAAGCCGATTTCTTCATGAAAATTTTCAACTTTTTTGAAGCCGAATTTCTTCATGAATATTTTCAACTTTTTTGAAGCCCAAATACTTCATGAAAATTTTCAACTTTTCTGAAGCCCAAATACTTCATGAAAATTTTCAACTTTTTTGAAGCCCAAATACTTCATGAAAATTTTCAACTTTTTTGAAGCCCAAATACTTCATGAAAATTTTCAACTTTTTTGAAGCCGAATTTCTTCTTGAAAATTTTCAACTTTTTTGAAGCCCAAATACTTCATGAATATTTTCAACTTTTTTGAAGCCGAATTTCTTCATGAAAATTTTCAACTTTTTTGAAGCCCAAATACTTCATGAAAAATTTCAACTTTTTTGAAGCCGAATTTCTTCATGAAAATTTTCAACTTTTTTGAAGCCCAAATACTTCATGAAAATTTTCAACTTTTTTGAAGCCGAATTTCTTCATGAATATTTTCAATTGCCCACCCCCCCTTCCGAAAAAGTTGAAAAAAGACGAAACACCCCCCCTTACGAAAATTTTGAAAAAAAAAACATCCCCCCTTACGAAAATGTTGAAAAAAGACGAAACACCCCCCCTTGTGAAAATTTTTTGAAGCCGAATTTCTTCATGAAAATTTTCAACTTTTTTGAAGCCGAATTTCTTCATGAAAATTTTCAACTTTTTTGAAGCCCAAATACTACATGAAAATTTTCAACTTTTTTGAAGCCGAATTTCTTCATGAAAATTTTCAACTTTTTTGAAGCCGAATTTCTTCATGAATATTTTCAACTTTTTTGAAGCCGATTTCTTCATGAAAATTTTCAACTTTTTTGAAGCCGAATTTCTTCATGAAAATTTTCAACTTTTTTGAAGCCGAATTTCTTCATGAATATTTTCAACTTTTTTGAAGCCCAAATACTTCATGAAAATTTTCAACTCTTTTGAAGCCGAATTTCTTCATGAAAATTTTCAACTTTTTTGAAGCCGAATTTCTTCATGAAAATGTTCAACGTTTTTGAAGCCGAATTTCTTCATGAAAATTTTCAACTTTTTTGAAGCCGAATTTCTTCATGAAAATTTTCAACTTTTTTGAAGCCGAATTTCTTCATGAATATTTTCAACTTTTTTGAAGCCCAAATACTTCATGAAAATTTTCAACTTTTCTGAAGCCCAAATACTTCATGAAAATTTTCAACTTTTTTGAAGCCCAAATACTTCATGAAAATTTTCAACTTTTTTGAAGCCCAAATACTTCATGAAAATTTTCAACTTTTTTGAAGCCGATTTCATCATGAAAATTTTCAACTTTTTTGAAGCCGAATTTCTTCATGAATATTTTCAACTTTTTTGAAGCCCAAATACTTCATGAAAATTTTCAACTTTTCTGAAGCCCAAATATTTCATGAAAATTTTCAACTTTTTTGAAGCCCAAATACTTCATGAAAATTTTCAACTTTTTTGAAGCCCAAATACTTCATGAAAATTTTCAACTTTTTTGAAGCCGAATTTCTTCATGAAAATTTTCAACTTTTTTGAAGCCGAATTTCTTCATGAAAATGTTCAACGTTTTTGAAGCCGAATTTCTTCATGAAAATTTTCAACTTTTTTGAAGCCGAATTTCTTCATGAAAATTTTCAACTTTTTTGAAGCCGAATTTCTTCATGAAAATTTTCAACTTTTTTGAAGCCCAAATACTTCATGAAAATTTTCAACTTTTTTGAAACCCAAATACTTCATGAAAATTTTCAACTCTTTTGAAGCCGAATTTCTTCATGAAAATTTTCAACTCTTTTGAAGCCGAATTTCTTCATGAAAATTTTCAACTTTTTTGAAGCCGAATTTCTTCATGAAAATTTTCAACTTTTTTGAAGCCGAATTTCTTCATGAAAATTTTCAACTTTTTTGAAGCCCAAATACTTCATGAAAATTTTCAACTTTTTTGAAGCCGAATTTCTTCATGAAAATTTTCAACTTTTTTGAAGCCGAATTTCTTCATGAATATTTTCAACTTTTTTGAAGCCGATTTCTTCATGAAAATTTTCAACTTTTTTGAAGCCGAATTTCTTCATGAAAATTTTCAACTTTTTTGAAGCCGAATTTCTTCATGAATATTTTCAACTTTTTTGAAGCCCAAATACTTCATGAAAATTTTCAACTTTTCTGAAGCCCAAATACTTCATGAAAATTTTCAACTTTTTTGAAGCCCAAATACTTCATGAAAATTTTCAACTTTTTTGAAGCCCAAATACTTCATGAAAATTTTCAACTTTTTTGAAGCCGAATTTCTTCTTGAAAATTTTCAACTTTTTTGAAGCCCAAATACTTCATGAATATTTTCAACTTTTTTGAAGCCGAATTTCTTCATGAAAATTTTCAACTTTTTTGAAGCCCAAATACTTCATGAAAAATTTCAACTTTTTTGAAGCCGAATTTCTTCATGAAAATTTTCAACTTTTTTGAAGCCCAAATACTTCATGAAAATTTTAAACTTTTTTGAAGCCGAATTTCTTCATGAATATTTTCAATTGCCCACCCCCCCTTCCGAAAAAGTTGAAAAAAGACGAAACACCCCCCCTTACGAAAATTTTGAAAAAAAAAACATCCCCCCTTACGAAAATGTTGAAAAAAGACGAAACACCCCCCCTTGTGAAAATTTTTTGAAGCCGAATTTCTTCATGAAAATTTTCAACTTTTTTGAAGCCGAATTTCTTCATGAAAATTTTCAACTTTTTTGAAGCCCAAATACTTCATGAAAATTTTCAACTTTTTTGAAGCCGAATTTATTCATGAAAATTTTCAACTTTTTTGAAGCCGAATTTCTTCATGAAAATTTTCAACTTTTTTGAAGCCGAATTTCTTCATGAATATTTTCAACTTTTTTGAAGCCCAAATACTTCATGAAAATGTTCAACTCTTTTGAAGCCGAATTTCTACATGAAAATTTTCAACTTTTTTGAAGCCGAATTTCTTCATGAAAATGTTCAACTTTTTTGAAGCCGAATTTCTTCATGAAAATTTTCAACTTTTTTGAAGCCGAATTTCTTCATGAAAATTTTCAACTTTTTTGAAGCCGAATTTCTTCATGAAAATTTTCAACTTTTTTGAAGCCCAAATACTTCATGAAAATTTTCAACTTTTTTGAAACCCAAATACTTCATGAAAATTTTCAACTCTTTTGAAGCCGAATTTCTTCATGAAAATTTTCAACTCTTTTGAAGCCGAATTTCTTCATGAAAATTTTCAACTTTTTTGAAGCCGAATTTCTTCATGAAAATTTTCAACTTTTTTGAAGCCGAATTTCTTCATGAATATTTTCAACTTTTTTGAAGCCGATTTCTTCATGAAAATTTTCAACTTTTTTGAAGCCGAATTTCTTCATGAAAATTTTCAACTTTTTTGAAGCCGAATTTCTTCATGAATATTTTCAACTTTTTTGAAGCCCAAATACTTCATGAAAATTTTCAACTTTTCTGAAGCCCAAATACTTCATGAAAATTTTCAACTTTTTTGAAGCCGAATTTCTTCATGAATATTTTCAACTTTTTTGAAGCCCAAATACTTCATGAAAATGTTCAACTCTTTTGAAGCCGAATTTCTACATGAAAATTTTCAACTTTTTTGAAGCCGAATTTCTTCATGAAAATGTTCAACTTTTTTGAAGCCGAATTTCTTCATGAAAATTTTCAACTTTTTTGAAGCCGAATTTCTTCATGAAAATTTTCAACTTTTTTGAAGCCGAATTTCTTCATGAAAATTTTCAACTTTTTTGAAGCCCAAATACTTCATGAAAATTTTCAACTTTTTTGAAACCCAAATACTTCATGAAAATTTTCAACTCTTTTGAAGCCGAATTTCTTCATGAAAATTTTCAACTCTTTTGAAGCCGAATTTCTTCATGAAAATTTTCAACTTTTTTGAAGCCGAATTTCTTCATGAAAATTTTCAACTTTTTTGAAGCCGAATTTCTTCATGAATATTTTCAACTTTTTTGAAGCCGATTTCTTCATGAAAATTTTCAACTTTTTTGAAGCCGAATTTCTTCATGAAAATTTTCAACTTTTTTGAAGCCGAATTTCTTCATGAATATTTTCAACTTTTTTGAAGCCCAAATACTTCATGAAAATTTTCAACTTTTCTGAAGCCCAAATACTTCATGAAAATTTTCAACTTTTTTGAAGCCGAATTTCTTCTTGAAAATTTTCAACTTTTTTGAAGCCCAAATACTTCATGAAAATTTTCAACTTTTTTGAAGCCCAAATACTACATGAAAATTTTCAACTTTTTTGGAGCCGAATTTCTTCATGAAAATTTTCAACTTTTTTGAAGCCGAATTTCTTCATGAATATTTTCAACTTTTTTGAAGCCGATTTCTTCATGAAAATTTTCAACTTTTTTGAAGCCGAATTTCTTCATGAAAATTTTCAACTTTTTTGAAGCCGAATTTCTTCATGAATATTTTCAACTTTTTTGAAGCCCAAATACTTCATGAAAATTTTCAACTCTTTTGAAGCCGAATTTCTTCATGAAAATTTTCAACTTTTTTGAAGCCGAATTTCTTCATGAAAATGTTCAACTTTTTTGAAGCCGAATTTCTTCATGAAAATTTTCAACTTTTTTGAAGCCGAATTTCTTCATGAAAATTTTCAACTTTTTTGAAGCCGAATTTCTTCATGAAAATTTTCAACTTTTTTGAAGCCCAAATACTTCATGAAAATTTTCAACTTTTTTGAAACCCAAATACTTCATGAAAATTTTCAACTCTTTTGAAGCCGAATTTCTTCATGAAAATTTTCAACTCTTTTGAAGCCGAATTTCTTCATGAAAATTTTCAACTTTTTTGAAGCCGAATTTCTTCATGAAAATTTTCAACTTTTTTGAAGCCGAATTTCTTCATGAAAATTTTCAACTTTTTTGAAGCCCAAATACTTCATGAAAATTTTCAACTTTTTTGAAGCCGAATTTCTTCATGAAAATTTTCAACTTTTTTGAAGCCGAATTTCTTCATGAATATTTTCAACTTTTTTGAAGCCGATTTCTTCATGAAAATTTTCAACTTTTTTGAAGCCGAATTTCTTCATGAAAATTTTCAACTTTTTTGAAGCCGAATTTCTTCATGAATATTTTCAACTTTTTTGAAGCCCAAATACTTCATGAAAATTTTCAACTTTTCTGAAGCCCAAATACTTCATGAAAATTTTCAACTTTTTTGAAGCCGAATTTCTTCTTGAAAATTTTCAACTTTTTTGAAGCCCAAATACTTCATGAAAATTTTCAACTTTTTTGAAGCCCAAATACTACATGAAAATTTTCAACTTTTTTGAAGCCGAATTTCTTCATGAAAATTTTCAACTTTTTTGAAGCCGAATTTCTTCATGAAAATTTTCAACTTTTTTGAAGCCGAATTTCTTCATGAAAATTTTCAACTTTTTTGAAGCCCAAATACTTCATGAAAATTTTCAACTTTTTTGAAGCCGAATTTCTTCTTGAAAATTTTCAACTTTTTTGAAGCCGAATTTCTTCATGAAAATTTTCAACTTTTTTGAAGCCGAATTTCTTCATGAAAATTTTCAACTTTTTTGAAGCCCAAATACTTCATGAAAATTTTCAACTTTTTTGAAGCCCAAATACTTCATGAAAATTTTCAACTTTTT
Source organism: Labrus mixtus (assembly GCF_963584025.1). Classification (NCBI taxonomy): domain Eukaryota; kingdom Metazoa; phylum Chordata; class Actinopteri; order Labriformes; family Labridae; genus Labrus; species Labrus mixtus. The sequence goes on from NW_026870287.1 coordinate 15,675, forward strand.
TGAAGCCGATTTCATCATGAAAATTTTCAACTTTTTTGAAGCCGAATTTCTTCATGAATATTTTCAACTTTTTTGAAGCCCAAATACTTCATGAAAATTTTCAACTTTTCTGAAGCCCAAATACTTCATGAAAATTTTCAACTTTTTTGAAGCCCAAATACTTCATGAAAATTTTCAACTTTTTTGAAACCCAAATACTTCATGAAAATTTTCAACTCTTTTGAAGCCGAATTTCTTCATGAAAATTTTCAACTCTTTTGAAGCCGAATTTCTTCATGAAAATTTTCAACTTTTTTGAAGCCGAATTTCTTCATGAAAATTTTCAACTTTTTTGAAGCCGAATTTCTTCATGAATATTTTCAACTTTTTTGAAGCCGATTTCTTCATGAAAATTTTCAACTTTTTTGAAGCCGAATTTCTTCATGAAAATTTTCAACTTTTTTGAAGCCGAATTTCTTCATGAATATTTTCAACTTTTTTGAAGCCCAAATACTTCATGAAAATTTTCAACTTTTCTGAAGCCCAAATACTTCATGAAAATTTTCAACTTTTTTGAAGCCGAATTTCTTCTTGAAAATTTTCAACTTTTTTGAAGCCCAAATACTTCATGAAAATTTTCAACTTTTTTGAAGCCCAAATACTACATGAAAATTTTCAACTTTTTTGAAGCCGAATTTCTTCATGAAAATTTTCAACTTTTTTGAAGCCGAATTTCTTCATGAATATTTTCAACTTTTTTGAAGCCGATTTCTTCATGAAAATTTTCAACTTTTTTGAAGCCGAATTTCTTCATGAAAATTTTCAACTTTTTTGAAGCCGAATTTCTTCATGAATATTTTCAACTTTTTTGAAGCCCAAATACTTCATGAAAATTTTCAACTCTTTTGAAGCCGAATTTCTTCATGAAAATTTTCAACTTTTTTGAAGCCGAATTTCTTCATGAAAATGTTCAACTTTTTTGAAGCCGAATTTCTTCATGAAAATTTTCAACTTTTTTGAAGCCGAATTTCTTCATGAAAATTTTCAACTTTTTTGAAGCCGAATTTCTTCATGAAAATTTTCAACTTTTTTGAAGCCCAAATACTTCATGAAAATTTTCAACTTTTTTGAAACCCAAATACTTCATGAAAATTTTCAACTCTTTTGAAGCCGAATTTCTTCATGAAAATTTTCAACTCTTTTGAAGCCGAATTTCTTCATGAAAATTTTCAACTTTTTTGAAGCCGAATTTCTTCATGAAAATTTTCAACTTTTTTGAAGCCGAATTTCTTCATGAAAATTTTCAACTTTTTTGAAGCCCAAATACTTCATGAAAATTTTCAACTTTTTTGAAGCCGAATTTCTTCATGAAAATTTTCAACTTTTTTGAAGCCGAATTTCTTCATGAATATTTTCAACTTTTTTGAAGCCGATTTCTTCATGAAAATTTTCAACTTTTTTGAAGCCGAATTTCTTCATGAAAATTTTCAACTTTTTTGAAGCCGAATTTCTTCATGAATATTTTCAACTTTTTTGAAGCCCAAATACTTCATGAAAATTTTCAACTTTTCTGAAGCCCAAATACTTCATGAAAATTTTCAACTTTTTTGAAGCCGAATTTCTTCTTGAAAATTTTCAACTTTTTTGAAGCCCAAATACTTCATGAAAATTTTCAACTTTTTTGAAGCCCAAATACTACATGAAAATTTTCAACTTTTTTGAAGCCGAATTTCTTCATGAAAATTTTCAACTTTTTTGAAGCCGAATTTCTTCATGAAAATTTTCAACTTTTTTGAAGCCGAATTTCTTCATGAAAATTTTCAACTTTTTTGAAGCCCAAATACTTCATGAAAATTTTCAACTTTTTTGAAGCCGAATTTCTTCTTGAAAATTTTCAACTTTTTTGAAGCCGAATTTCTTCATGAAAATTTTCAACTTTTTTGAAGCCGAATTTCTTCATGAAAATTTTCAACTTTTTTGAAGCCCAAATACTTCATGCAAATTTTCAACTTTTTTGAAGCCCAAATACTTCATGAAAATTTTCAACTTTTTTGAAGCCGATTTCATCATGAAAATTTTCAACTTTTTTGAAGCCGAATTTCTTCATGAATATTTTCAACTTTTTTGAAGCCCAAATACTTCATGAAAATTTTCAACTTTTCTGAAGCCCAAATACTTCATGAAAATTTTCAACTTTTTTGAAGCCCAAATACTTCATGAAAATTTTCAACTTTTTTGAAGCCCAAATACTTCATGAAAATTTTCAACTTTTTTGAAGCCGAATTTCTTCTTGAAAATTTTCAACTTTTTTGAAGCCCAAATACTTCATGAAAATTTTCAACTTTTTTGAAGCCGAATTTATTCATGAAAATTTTCAACTTTTTTGAAGCCGAATTTCTTCATGAAAATTTTCAACTTTTTTGAAGCCCAAATACTTCATGAAAATTTTCAACTTTTTTGAAGCCCAAATACTTCATGAAAATTTTCAACTTTTTTGAAGCCGATTTATTCATGAAAATTTTCAACTTTTTTGAAGCCGAATTTCTTCATTAATATCTTCAACTTTTTTGAAGCCCAAATACTTCATGAAAATTTTCAACTTTTCTGAAGCCCAAATACTTCATGAAAATTTTCAACTTTTTTAAAGCCCAAATACTTCATGAAAATTTTCAACTTTTTTGAAGCCCAAATACTTCATGAATATTTTCAACTTTTTTGAAGCCGAATTTCTTCATGAAAATTTTCAACTTTTTTGAAGCCGAATTTCTTCATGAAAATTTTCAACTTTTTTGAAGCCCAAATACTTCATGAAAATTTTCAACTTTTTTGAAACCCAAATACTTCATGAAAATTTTCAACTCTTTTGAAGCCGAATTTCTTCATGAAAATTTTCAACTCTTTTGAAGCCGAATTTCTTCATGAAAATTTTCAACTTTTTTGAAGCCGAATTTCTTCATGAAAATTTTCAACTTTTTTGAAGCCGAATTTCTTCATGAAAATTTTCAACTTTTTTGAAGCCCAAATACTTCATGAAAATTTTCAACTTTTTTGAAGCCGAATTTCTTCATGAAAATTTTCAACTTTTTTGAAGCCGAATTTCTTCATGAATATTTTCAACTTTTTTGAAGCCGATTTCTTCATGAAAATTTTCAACTTTTTTGAAGCCGAATTTCTTCATGAAAATTTTCAACTTTTTTGAAGCCGAATTTCTTCATGAATATTTTCAACTTTTTTGAAGCCCAAATACTTCATGAAAATTTTCAACTTTTCTGAAGCCCAAATACTTCATGAAAATTTTCAACTTTTTTGAAGCCGAATTTCTTCTTGAAAATTTTCAACTTTTTTGAAGCCCAAATACTTCATGAAAATTTTCAACTTTTTTGAAGCCCAAATACTACATGAAAATTTTCAACTTTTTTGAAGCCGAATTTCTTCATGAAAATTTTCAACTTTTTTGAAGCCGAATTTCTTCATGAAAATTTTCAACTTTTTTGAAGCCGAATTTCTTCATGAAAATTTTCAACTTTTTTGAAGCCCAAATACTTCATGAAAATTTTCAACTTTTTTGAAGCCGAATTTCTTCTTGAAAATTTTCAACTTTTTTGAAGCCGAATTTCTTCATGAAAATTTTCAACTTTTTTGAAGCCGAATTTCTTCATGAAAATTTTCAACTTTTTTGAAGCCCAAATACTTCATGAAAATTTTCAACTTTTTTGAAGCCCAAATACTTCATGAAAATTTTCAACTTTTTTGAAGCCGATTTCATCATGAAAATTTTCAACTTTTTTGAAGCCGAATTTCTTCATGAATATTTTCAACTTTTTTGAAGCCCAAATACTTCATGAAAATTTTCAACTTTTCTGAAGCCCAAATACTTCATGAAAATTTTCAACTTTTTTGAAGCCCAAATACTTCATGAAAATTTTCAACTTTTTTGAAGCCCAAATACTTCATGAAAATTTTCAACTTTTTTGAAGCCGAATTTCTTCTTGAAAATTTTCAACTTTTTTGAAGCCCAAATACTTCATGAAAATTTTCAACTTTTTTGAAGCCGAATTTATTCATGAAAATTTTCAACTTTTTTGAAGCCGAATTTCTTCATGAAAATTTTCAACTTTTTTGAAGCCCAAATACTTCATGAAAATTTTCAACTTTTTTGAAGCCCAAATACTTCATGAAAATTTTCAACTTTTTTGAAGCCGATTTATTCATGAAAATTTTCAACTTTTTTGAAGCCGAATTTCTTCATTAATATCTTCAACTTTTTTGAAGCCCAAATACTTCATGAAAATTTTCAACTTTTCTGAAGCCCAAATACTTCATGAAAATTTTCAACTTTTTTAAAGCCCAAATACTTCATGAAAATTTTCAACTTTTTTGAAGCCCAAATACTTCATGAATATTTTCAACTTTTTTGAAGCCGAATTTCTTCATGAAAATTTTCAACTTTTTTGAAGCCGAATTTCTTCATGAAAATTTTCAACTTTTTTGAAGCCGAATTTCTTCATGAATATTTTCAACTTTTTTGAAGCCCAAATACTTCATGAAAATTTTCAACTTTTTTGAAGCCGAATTTCTTCATGAAAATTTTCAACTTTTTTGAAGCCGAATTTCTTCATGAAAATTTTCAACTTTTTTGAAGCCCAAATACTTCATGAAAATTTTCAACTTTTTTGAAGCCGAATTTCTTCTTGAAAAGTTTCAACTTTTTTGAAGCCCAAATACTTCATGAAAATTTTCAACTTTTTTGAAGCCGAATTTCTTCTTGAAAATTTTCAACTTTTTTGAAGCCCAAATACTTCATGAAAATTTTCAACTTTTTTGAAGCCGAATTTATTCATGAAAATTTTCAACTTTTTTGAAGCCGAATTTCTTCATGAAAATTTTCAACTTTTTTGAAGCCCAAATACTTCATGAAAATTTTCAACTTTTTTGAAGCCCAAATACTTCATGAAAATTTTCAACTTTTTTGAAGCCGATTTATTCATGAAAATTTTCAACTTTTTTGAAGCCGAATTTCTTCATTAATATCTTCAACTTTTTTGAAGCCCAAATACTTCATGAAAATTTTCAACTTTTCTGAAGCCCAAATACTTCATGAAAATTTTCAACTTTTTTAAAGCCCAAATACTTCATGAAAATTTTCAACTTTTTTGAAGCCCAAATACTTCATGAATATTTTCAACTTTTTTGAAGCCGAATTTCTTCATGAAAATTTTCAACTTTTTTGAAGCCGAATTTCTTCATGAAAATTTTCAACTTTTTTGAAGCCGAATTTCTTCATGAATATTTTCAACTTTTTTGAAGCCCAAATACTTCATGAAAATTTTCAACTTTTTTGAAGCCGAATTTCTTCATGAAAATTTTCAACTTTTTTGAAGCCGAATTTCTTCATGAAAATTTTCAACTTTTTTGAAGCCCAAATACTTCATGAAAATTTTCAACTTTTTTGAAGCCGAATTTCTTCTTGAAAAGTTTCAACTTTTTTGAAGCCCAAATACTTCATGAAAATTTTCAACTTTTTTGAAGCCGAATTTATTCATGAAAATTTTCAACTTTTTTGAAGCCGAATTTCTTCATGAAAATTTTCAACTTTTTTGAAGCCCAAATACTTCATGAAAATTTTCAACTTTTTTGAAGCCGATTTCTTCATGAAAATTTTCAACTTTTTTGAAGCCGAATTTCTTCATGAAAATTTTCAACTTTTTTGAAGCCGAATTTCTTCATGAATATTTTCAACTTTTTTGAAGCCGATTTCTTCATGAAAATTTTCAACTTTTTTGAAGCCGAATTTCTTCATGAAAATTTTCAACTTTTTTGAAGCCGAATTTCTTCATGAATATTTTCAACTTTTTTGAAGCCCAAATACTTCATGAAAATTTTCAACTTTTCTGAAGCCGAATTTCTTCATGAAAATTTTCAACTTTTTTGAAGCCGAATTTCTTCATGAAAATTTTCAACTTTTTTGAAGCCCAAATACTTCATGAAAATTTTCAACTTTTTTGAAGCCGAATTTCTTCATGAAAATTTTCAACTTTTTTGAAGCCGAATTTCTTCATGAATATTTTCAACTTTTTTGAAGCCGATTTCTTCATGAAAATTTTCAACTTTTTTGAAGCCGAATTTCTTCATGAAAATTTTCAACTTTTTTGAAGCCGAATTTCTTCATGAATATTTTCAACTTTTTTGAAGCCCAAATACTTCATGAAAATTTTCAACTTTTTTGAAGCCCAAATACTTCATGAAAATTTTCAACTTTTTTGAAGCCGATTTATTCATGAAAATTTTCAACTTTTTTGAAGCCGAATTTCTTCATTAATATCTTCAACTTTTTTGAAGCCCAAATACTTCATGAAAATTTTCAACTTTTCTGAAGCCCAAATACTTCATGAAAATTTTCAACTTTTTTAAAGCCCAAATACTTCATGAAAATTTTCAACTTTTTTGAAGCCCAAATACTTCATGAATATTTTCAACTTTTTTGAAGCCGAATTTCTTCATGAAAATTTTCAACTTTTTTGAAGCCGAATTTCTTCATGAAAATTTTCAACTTTTTTGAAGCCGAATTTCTTCATGAATATTTTCAACTTTTTTGAAGCCCAAATACTTCATGAAAATTTTCAACTTTTTTGAAGCCGAATTTCTTCATGAAAATTTTCAACTTTTTTGAAGCCGAATTTCTTCATGAAAATTTTCAACTTTTTTGAAGCCCAAATACTTCATGAAAATTTTCAACTTTTTTGAAGCCGAATTTCTTCTTGAAAAGTTTCAACTTTTTTGAAGCCCAAATACTTCATGAAAATTTTCAACTTTTTTGAAGCCGAATTTATTCATGAAAATTTTCAACTTTTTTGAAGCCGAATTTCTTCATGAAAATTTTCAACTTTTTTGAAGCCCAAATACTTCATGAAAATTTTCAACTTTTTTGAAGCCGATTTCTTCATGAAAATTTTCAACTTTTTTGAAGCCGAATTTCTTCATGAAAATTTTCAACTTTTTTGAAGCCGAATTTCTTCATGAATATTTTCAACTTTTTTGAAGCCCAAATACTTCATGAAAATTTTCAACTTTTTTGAAGCCGAATTTCTTCATGAAAATTTTCAACTTTTTTGAAGCCGAATTTCTTCATGAATATTTTCAACTTTTTTGAAGCCCAAATACTTCATGAAAATTTTCAACTTTTCTGAAGCCGAATTTCTTCATGAAAACTTTCAACTTTTTTGAAGCCGAATTTCTTCATGAAAATTTTCAACTTTTTTGAAGCCCAAATACTTCATGAAAATTTTCAACTTTTTTGAAGCCGAATTTCTTCATGAAAATTTTCAACTTTTTTGAAGCCGAATTTCTTCATGAATATTTTCAACTTTTTTGAAGCCGATTTCTTCATGAAAATTTTCAACTTTTTTGAAGCCGAATTTCTTCATGAAAATTTTCAACTTTTTTGAAGCCGAATTTCTTCATGAATATTTTCAACTTTTTTGAAGCCCAAATACTTCATGAAAATTTTCAACTTTTCTGAAGCCCAAATACTTCATGAAAATTTTCAACTTTTTTGAAGCCGAATTTCTTCTTGAAAATTTTCAACTTTTTTGAAGCCCAAATACTTCATGAAAATTTTCAACTTTTTTGAAGCCCAAATACTACATGAAAATTTTCAACTTTTTTGAAGCCGAATTTCTTCATGAAAATTTTCAACTTTTTTGAAGCCGAATTTCTTCATGAAAATTTTCAACTTTTTTGAAGCCGAATTTCTTCATGAAAATTTTCAACTTTTTTGAAGCCCAAATACTTCATGAAAATTTTCAACTTTTTTGAAGCCGAATTTCTTCTTGAAAATTTTCAACTTTTTTGAAGCCGAATTTCTTCATGAAAATTTTCAACTTTTTTGAAGCCGAATTTCTTCATGAAAATTTTCAACTTTTTTGAAGCCCAAATACTTCATGAAAATTTTCAACTTTTTTGAAGCCCAAATACTTCATGAAAATTTTCAACTTTTTTGAAGCCGATTTCATCATGAAAATTTTCAACTTTTTTGAAGCCGAATTTCTTCATGAATATTTTCAACTTTTTTGAAGCCCAAATACTTCATGAAAATTTTCAACTTTTCTGAAGCCCAAATACTTCATGAAAATTTTCAACTTTTTTGAAGCCCAAATACTTCATGAAAATTTTCAACTTTTTTGAAGCCCAAATACTTCATGAAAATTTTCAACTTTTTTGAAGCCGAATTTCTTCTTGAAAATTTTCAACTTTTTTGAAGCCCAAATACTTCATGAAAATTTTCAACTTTTTTGAAGCCGAATTTATTCATGAAAATTTTCAACTTTTTTGAAGCCGAATTTCTTCATGAAAATTTTCAACTTTTTTGAAGCCCAAATACTTCATGAAAATTTTCAACTTTTTTGAAGCCCAAATACTTCATGAAAATTTTCAACTTTTTTGAAGCCGATTTATTCATGAAAATTTTCAACTTTTTTGAAGCCGAATTTCTTCATTAATATCTTCAACTTTTTTGAAGCCCAAATACTTCATGAAAATTTTCAACTTTTCTGAAGCCCAAATACTTCATGAAAATTTTCAACTTTTTTAAAGCCCAAATACTTCATGAAAATTTTCAACTTTTTTGAAGCCCAAATACTTCATGAATATTTTCAACTTTTTTGAAGCCGAATTTCTTCATGAAAATTTTCAACTTTTTTGAAGCCGAATTTCTTCATGAAAATTTTCAACTTTTTTGAAGCCGAATTTCTTCATGAATATTTTCAACTTTTTTGAAGCCCAAATACTTCATGAAAATTTTCAACTTTTTTGAAGCCGAATTTCTTCATGAAAATTTTCAACTTTTTTGAAGCCGAATTTCTTCATGAAAATTTTCAACTTTTTTGAAGCCGAATTTCTTCATGAATATTTTCAACTTTTTTGAAGCCCAAATACTTCATGAAAATTTTCAACTTTTTTGAAGCCGAATTTCTTCATGAAAATTTTCAACTTTTTTGAAGCCGAATTTCTTCATGAAAATTTTCAACTTTTTTGAAGCCCAAATACTTCATGAAAATTTTCAACTTTTTTGAAGCCGAATTTCTTCTTGAAAAGTTTCAACTTTTTTGAAGCCCAAATACTTCATGAAAATTTTCAACTTTTTTGAAGCCGAATTTATTCATGAAAATTTTCAACTTTTTTGAAGCCGAATTTCTTCATGAAAATTTTCAACTTTTTTGAAGCCCAAATACTTCATGAAAATTTTCAACTTTTTTGAAGCCGATTTCTTCATGAAAATTTTCAACTTTTTTGAAGCCGAATTTCTTCATGAAAATTTTCAACTTTTTTGAAGCCGAATTTCTTCATGAATATTTTCAACTTTTTTGAAGCCCAAATACTTCATGAAAATTTTCAACTTTTTTGAAGCCGAATTTCTTCATGAAAATTTTCAACTTTTTTGAAGCCGAATTTCTTCATGAATATTTTCAACTTTTTTGAAGCCCAAATACTTCATGAAAATTTTCAACTTTTCTGAAGCCGAATTTCTTCATGAAAATTTTCAACTTTTTTGAAGCCGAATTTCTTCATGAAAATTTTCAACTTTTTTGAAGCCCAAATACTTCATGAAAATTTTCAACTTTTTTGAAGCCGAATTTCTTCATGAAAATTTTCAACTTTTTTGAAGCCGAATTTCTTCATGAATATTTTCAACTTTTTTGAAGCCGATTTCTTCATGAAAATTTTCAACTTTTTTGAAGCCGAATTTCTTCATGAAAATTTTCAACTTTTTTGAAGCCGAATTTCTTCATGAATATTTTCAACTTTTTTGAAGCCCAAATACTTCATGAAAATTTTCAACTTTTCTGAAGCCCAAATACTTCATGAAAATTTTCAACTTTTTTGAAGCCGAATTTCTTCTTGAAAATTTTCAACTTTTTTGAAGCCCAAATACTTCATGAAAATTTTCAACTTTTTTGAAGCCCAAATACTACATGAAAATTTTCAACTTTTTTGAAGCCGAATTTCTTCATGAAAATTTTCAACTTTTTTGAAGCCGAATTTCTTCATGAAAATTTTCAACTTTTTTGAAGCCGAATTTCTTCATGAAAATTTTCAACTTTTTTGAAGCCCAAATACTTCATGAAAATTTTCAACTTTTTTGAAGCCGAATTTCTTCTTGAAAATTTTCAACTTTTTTGAAGCCGAATTTCTTCATGAAAATTTTCAACTTTTTTGAAGCCGAATTTCTTCATGAAAATTTTCAACTTTTTTGAAGCCCAAATACTTCATGAAAATTTTCAACTTTTTTGAAGCCCAAATACTTCATGAAAATTTTCAACTTTTTTGAAGCCGATTTCATCATGAAAATTTTCAACTTTTTTGAAGCCGAATTTCTTCATGAATATTTTCAACTTTTTTGAAGCCCAAATACTTCATGAAAATTTTCAACTTTTCTGAAGCCCAAATACTTCATGAAAATTTTCAACTTTTTTGAAGCCCAAATACTTCATGAAAATTTTCAACTTTTTTGAAGCCCAAATACTTCATGAAAATTTTCAACTTTTTTGAAGCCGAATTTCTTCTTGAAAATTTTCAACTTTTTTGAAGCCCAAATACTTCATGAAAATTTTCAACTTTTTTGAAGCCGAATTTATTCATGAAAATTTTCAACTTTTTTGAAGCCGAATTTCTTCATGAAAATTTTCAACTTTTTTGAAGCCCAAATACTTCATGAAAATTTTCAACTTTTTTGAAGCCCAAATACTTCATGAAAATTTTCAACTTTTTTGAAGCCGATTTATTCATGAAAATTTTCAACTTTTTTGAAGCCGAATTTCTTCATTAATATCTTCAACTTTTTTGAAGCCCAAATACTTCATGAAAATTTTCAACTTTTCTGAAGCCCAAATACTTCATGAAAATTTTCAACTTTTTTAAAGCCCAAATACTTCATGAAAATTTTCAACTTTTTTGAAGCCCAAATACTTCATGAATATTTTCAACTTTTTTGAAGCCGAATTTCTTCATGAAAATTTTCAACTTTTTTGAAGCCGAATTTCTTCATGAAAATTTTCAACTTTTTTGAAGCCGAATTTCTTCATGAATATTTTCAACTTTTTTGAAGCCCAAATACTTCATGAAAATTTTCAACTTTTTTGAAGCCGAATTTCTTCTTGAAAAGTTTCAACTTTTTTGAAGCCCAAATACTTCATGAAAATTTTCAACTTTTTTGAAGCCGAATTTATTCATGAAAATTTTCAACTTTTTTGAAGCCGAATTTCTTCATGAAAATTTTCAACTTTTTTGAAGCCCAAATACTTCATGAAAATTTTCAACTTTTTTGAAGCCGATTTCTTCATGAAAATTTTCAACTTTTTTGAAGCCGAATTTCTTCATGAAAATTTTCAACTTTTTTGAAGCCGAATTTCTTCATGAATATTTTCAACTTTTTTGAAGCCGATTTCTTCATGAAAATTTTCAACTTTTTTGAAGCCGAATTTCTTCATGAAAATTTTCAACTTTTTTGAAGCCGAATTTCTTCATGAATATTTTCAACTTTTTTGAAGCCCAAATACTTCATGAAAATTTTCAACTTTTCTGAAGCCCAAATACTTCATGAAAATTTTCAACTTTTTTGAAGCTGAATTTCTTCTTGAAAATTTTCAACTTTTTTGAAGCCCAAATACTTCATGAAAATTTTCAACTTTTTTGAAGCCCAAATACTACATGAAAATTTTCAACTTTTTTGAAGCCGAATTTCTTCATGAAAATTTTCAACTTTTTTGAAGCCGAATTTCTTCATGAAAATTTTCAACTTTTTTGAAGCCCAAATACTTCATGAAAATTTTCAACTTTTTTGAAGCCCAAATACTTCATGAAAATTTTCAACTTTTCTGAAGCCCAAATACTTCATGAAAATTTTCAACTTTTTTGAAGCCCAAATACTTCATGAAAATTTTCAACTTTTTTGAAGCCCAAATACTTCATGAAAATTTTCAACTTTTTTGAAGCCGAATTTCTTCTTGAAAATTTTCAACTTTTTTGAAGCCCAAATACTTCATGAAAATTTTCAACTTTTTTGAAGCCGAATTTATTCATGAAAATTTTCAACTTTTTTGAAGCCGAATTTCTTCATGAAAATTTTCAACTTTTTTGAAGCCCAAATACTTCATGAAAATTTTCAACTTTTTTGAAGCCCAAATACTTCATGAAAATTTTCAACTTTTTTGAAGCCGATTTATTCATGAAAATTTTCAACTTTTTTGAAGCCGAATTTCTTCATTAATATCTTCAACTTTTTTGAAGCCCAAATACTTCATGAAAATTTTCAACTTTTCTGAAGCCCAAATACTTCATGAAAATTTTCAACTTTTTTAAAGCCCAAATACTTCATGAAAATTTTCAACTTTTTTGAAGCCCAAATACTTCATGAATATTTTCAACTTTTTTGAAGCCGAATTTCTTCATGAAAATTTTCAACTTTTTTGAAGCCGAATTTCTTCATGAAAATTTTCAACTTTTTTGAAGCCGAATTTCTTCATGAATATTTTCAACTTTTTTGAAGCCCAAATACTTCATGAAAATTTTCAACTTTTTTGAAGCCGAATTTCTTCTTGAAAAGTTTCAACTTTTTTGAAGCCCAAATACTTCATGAAAATTTTCAACTTTTTTGAAGCCGAATTTATTCATGAAAATTTTCAACTTTTTTGAAGCCGAATTTCTTCATGAAAATTTTCAACTTTTTTGAAGCCCAAATACTTCATGAAAATTTTCAACTTTTTTGAAGCCGATTTCTTCATGAAAATTTTCAACTTTTTTGAAGCCGAATTTCTTCATGAAAATTTTCAACTTTTTTGAAGCCGAATTTCTTCATGAATATTTTCAACTTTTTTGAAGCCGATTTCTTCATGAAAATTTTCAACTTTTTTGAAGCCGAATTTCTTCATGAAAATTTTCAACTTTTTTGAAGCCGAATTTCTTCATGAATATTTTCAACTTTTTTGAAGCCCAAATACTTCATGAAAATTTTCAACTTTTCTGAAGCCCAAATACTTCATGAAAATTTTCAACTTTTTTGAAGCTGAATTTCTTCTTGAAAATTTTCAACTTTTTTGAAGCCCAAATACTTCATGAAAATTTTCAACTTTTTTGAAGCCCAAATACTACATGAAAATTTTCAACTTTTTTGAAGCCGAATTTCTTCATGAAAATTTTCAACTTTTTTGAAGCCGAATTTCTTCATGAAAATTTTCAACTTTTTTGAAGCCCAAATACTTCATGAAAATTTTCAACTTTTTTGAAGCCCAAATACTTCATGAAAATTTTCAACTTTTTTGAAGCCGATTTCTTCATGAAAATTTTCAACTTTTTTGAAGCCGAATTTCTTCATGAAAATTTTCAACTTTTTTGAAGCCGAATTTCTTCATGAATATTTTCAACTTTTTTGAAGCCGATTTCTTCATGAAAATTTTCAACTTTTTTGAAGCCGAATTTCTTCATGAAAATTTTCAACTTTTTTGAAGCCGAATTTCTTCATGAATATTTTCAACTTTTTTGAAGCCCAAATACTTCATGAAAATTTTCAACTTTTCTGAAGCCCAAATACTTCATGAAAATTTTCAACTTTTTTGAAGCCGAATTTCTTCTTGAAAATTTTCAACTTTTTTGAAGCCCAAATACTTCATGAAAATTTTCAACTTTTTTGAAGCCCAAATACTACATGAAAATTTTCAACTTTTTTGAAGCCGAATTTCTTCATGAAAATTTTCAACTTTTTTGAAGCCGAATTTCTTCATGAAAATTTTCAACTTTTTTGAAGCCGAATTTCTTCATGAAAATTTTCAACTTTTTTGAAGCCCAAATACTTCATGAAAATTTTCAACTTTTTTGAAGCCGAATTTCTTCTTGAAAATTTTCAACTTTTTTGAAGCCGAATTTCTTCATGAAAATTTTCAACTTTTTTGAAGCCGAATTTCTTCATGAAAATTTTCAACTTTTCTGAAGCCCAAATACTTCATGAAAATTTTCAACTTTTTTGAAGCCCAAATACTTCATGAAAATTTTCAACTTTTTTGAAGCCCAAATACTTCATGAAAATTTTCAACTTTTTTGAAGCCGAATTTCTTCTTGAAAATTTTCAACTTTTTTGAAGCCCAAATACTTCATGAAAATTTTCAACTTTTTTGAAGCCGAATTTATTCATGAAAATTTTCAACTTTTTTGAAGCCGAATTTCTTCATGAAAATTTTCAACTTTTTTGAAGCCCAAATACTTCATGAAAATTTTCAACTTTTTTGAAGCCCAAATACTTCATGAAAATTTTCAACTTTTTTGAAGCCGATTTATTCATGAAAATTTTCAACTTTTTTGAAGCCGAATTTCTTCATTAATATCTTCAACTTTTTTGAAGCCGATTTCTTCATGAAAATTTTCAACTTTTTTGAAGCCGAATTTCTTCATGAAAATTTTCAACTTTTTTGAAGCCCAAATACTTCATGAAAATTTTCAACTTTTTTGAAACCCAAATACTTCATGAAAATTTTCAACTTTTTTGAAGCCGATTTATTCATGAAAATTTTCAACTTTTTTGAAGCCGAATTTCTTCATTAATATCTTCAACTTTTTTGAAGCCCAAATACTTCATGAAAATTTTCAACTTTTCTGAAGCCCAAATACTTCATGAAAATTTTCAACTTTTTTAAAGCCCAAATACTTCATGAAAATTTTCAACTTTTTTGAAGCCCAAATACTTCATGAATATTTTCAACTTTTTTGAAGCCGAATTTCTTCATGAAAATTTTCAACTTTTTTGAAGCCGAATTTCTTCATGAAAATTTTCAACTTTTTTGAAGCCGAATTTCTTCATGAATATTTTCAACTTTTTTGAAGCCCAAATACTTCATGAAAATTTTCAACTTTTTTGAAGCCGAATTTCTTCATGAAAATTTTCAACTTTTTTGAAGCCGAATTTCTTCATGAAAATTTTCAACTTTTTTGAAGCCCAAATACTTCATGAAAATTTTCAACTTTTTTGAAGCCGAATTTCTTCTTGAAAAGTTTCAACTTTTTTGAAGCCCAAATACTTCATGAAAATTTTCAACTTTTTTGAAGCCGAATTTATTCATGAAAATTTTCAACTTTTTTGAAGCCGAATTTCTTCATGAAAATTTTCAACTTTTTTGAAGCCCAAATACTTCATGAAAATTTTCAACTTTTTTGAAGCCGATTTCTTCATGAAAATTTTCAACTTTTTTGAAGCCGAATTTCTTCATGAAAATTTTCAACTTTTTTGAAGCCGAATTTCTTCATGAATATTTTCAACTTTTTTGAAGCCGATTTCTTCATGAAAATTTTCAACTTTTTTGAAGCCGAATTTCTTCATGAAAATTTTCAACTTTTTTGAAGCCGAATTTCTTCATGAATATTTTCAACTTTTTTGAAGCCCAAATACTTCATGAAAATTTTCAACTTTTCTGAAGCCGAATTTCTTCATGAAAATTTTCAACTTTTTTGAAGCCGAATTTCTTCATGAAAATTTTCAACTTTTTTGAAGCCCAAATACTTCATGAAAATTTTCAACTTTTTTGAAGCCGATTTCTTCATGAAAATTTTCAACTTTTTTGAAGCCGAATTTCTTCATGAAAATTTTCAACTTTTTTGAAGCCGAATTTCTTCATGAATATTTTCAACTTTTTTGAAGCCCAAATACTTCATGAAAATTTTCAACTTTTTTGAAGCCCAAATACTTCATGAAAATTTTCAACTTTTTTGAAGCCGAATTTCTTCTTGAAAATTTTCAACTTTTTTGAAGCCCAAATACTTCATGAAAATTTTCAACTTTTTTGAAGCCCAAATACTACATGAAAATTTTCAACTTTTTTGAAGCCGAATTTCTTCATGAAAATTTTCAACTTTTTTGAAGCCGAATTTCTTCATGAAAATTTTCAACTTTTTTGAAGCCGAATTTCTTCATGAAAATTTTCAACTTTTTTGAAGCCCAAATACTTCATGAAAATTTTCAACTTTTTTGAAACCCAAATACTTCATGAAAATTTTCAACTCTTTTGAAGCCGAATTTCTTCATGAAAATTTTCAACTCTTTTGAAGCCGAATTTCTTCATGAAAATTTTCAACTTTTTTGAAGCCGAATTTCTTCATGAAAATTTTCAACTTTTTTGAAGCCGAATTTCTTCATGAAAATTTTCAACTTTTTTGAAGCCCAAATACTTCATGAAAATTTTCAACTTTTTTGAAGCCGAATTTCTTCATGAAAATTTT
This sequence comes from Labrus mixtus, assembly GCF_963584025.1. Classification (NCBI taxonomy): domain Eukaryota; kingdom Metazoa; phylum Chordata; class Actinopteri; order Labriformes; family Labridae; genus Labrus; species Labrus mixtus. Next base: position 31,911 of record NW_026870287.1, read on the forward strand.
CAACTTTTTTGAAGCCGAATTTCTTCATGAATATTTTCAACTTTTTTGAAGCCGATTTCTTCATGAAAATTTTCAACTTTTTTGAAGCCGAATTTCTTCATGAAAATTTTCAACTTTTTTGAAGCCGAATTTCTTCATGAATATTTTCAACTTTTTTGAAGCCGATTTCTTCATGAAAATTTTCAACTTTTTTGAAGCCGAATTTCTTCATGAAAATTTTCAACTTTTTTGAAGCCGAATTTCTTCATGAATATTTTCAACTTTTTTGAAGCCCAAATACTTCATGAAAATTTTCAACTTTTCTGAAGCCCAAATACTTCATGAAAATTTTCAACTTTTTTGAAGCCGAATTTCTTCTTGAAAATTTTCAACTTTTTTGAAGCCCAAATACTTCATGAAAATTTTCAACTTTTTTGAAGCCCAAATACTACATGAAAATTTTCAAATTTTTTGAAGCCGAATTTCTTCATGAAAATTTTCAACTTTTTTGAAGCCGAATTTCTTCATGAAAATTTTCAACTTTTTTGAAGCCGAATTTCTTCATGAAAATTTTCAACTTTTTTGAAGCCGAAATACTTCATGAAAATTTTCAACTTTTTTGAAACCCAAATACTTCATGAAAATTTGCAACTCTTTTGAAGCCGAATTTCTTCATGAAAATTTTCAACTCTTTTGAAGTCGAATTTCTTCATGAAAATTTTCAACTTTTTTGAAGCCGAATTTCTTCATGAAAATTTTCAACTTTTTTGAAGCCGAATTTCTTCATGAAAATTTTCAACTTTTTTAAAGCCCAAATACTTCATGAAAATTTTCAACTTTTTTGAAGCCGAATTTCTTCATGAAAATTTTCAACTTTTTTGAAGCCGAATTTCTTCATGAATATTTTCAACTTTTTTGAAGCCGATTTCTTCATGAAAATTTTCAACTTTTTTGAAGCCGAATTTCTTCATGAAAATTTTCAACTTTTTTGAAGCCGAATTTCTTCATGAATATTTTCAACTTTTTTGAAGCCCAAATACTTCATGAAAATTTTCAACTTTTCTGAAGCCCAAATACTTCATGAAAATTTTCAACTTTTTTGAAGCCGAATTTCTTCTTGAAAATTTTCAACTTTTTTGAAGCCCAAATACTTCATGAAAATTTTCAACTTTTTTGAAGCCCAAATACTACATGAAAATTTTCAACTTTTTTGAAGCCCAAATACTTCATGAAAATTTTCAACTTTTTTGAAGCCCAAATACTTCATGAAAATTTTCAACTTTTTTGAAGCCGATTTCATCATGAAAATTTTCAACTTTTTTGAAGCCGAATTTCTTCATGAATATTTTCAACTTTTTTGAAGCCCAAATACTTCATGAAAATTTTCAACTTTTCTGAAGCCCAAATACTTCATGAAAATTTTCAACTTTTTTGAAGCCCAAATACTTCATGAAAATTTTCAACTTTTTTGAAGCCCAAATACTTCATGAAAATTTTCAACTTTTTTGAAGCCGAATTTCTTCTTGAAAATTTTCAACTTTTTTGAAGCCCAAATACTTCATGAAAATTTTCAACTTTTTTGAAGCCGAATTTATTCATGAAAATTTTCAACTTTTTTGAAGCCGAATTTCTTCATGAAAATTTTCAACTTTTTTGAAGCCCAAATACTTCATGAAAATTTTCAACTTTTTTGAAGCCCAAATACTTCATGAAAATTTTCAACTTTTTTGAAGCCGATTTATTCATGAAAATTTTCAACTTTTTTGAAGCCGAATTTCTTCATTAATATCTTCAACTTTTTTGAAGCCGATTTCTTCATGAAAATTTTCAACTTTTTTGAAGCCGAATTTCTTCATGAAAATTTTCAACTTTTTTGAAGCCCAAATACTTCATGAAAATTTTCAACTTTTTTGAAGCCCAAATACTTCATGAAAATTTTCAACTTTTTTGAAGCCGATTTATTCATGAAAATTTTCAACTTTTTTGAAGCCGAATTTCTTCATTAATATCTTCAACTTTTTTGAAGCCCAAATACTTCATGAAAATTTTCAACTTTTCTGAAGCCCAAATACTTCATGAAAATTTTCAACTTTTTTAAAGCCCAAATACTTCATGAAAATTTTCAACTTTTTTGAAGCCCAAATACTTCATGAATATTTTCAACTTTTTTGAAGCCGAATTTCTTCATGAAAATTTTCAACTTTTTTGAAGCCGAATTTCTTCATGAAAATTTTCAACTTTTTTGAAGCCGAATTTCTTCATGAATATTTTCAACTTTTTTGAAGCCCAAATACTTCATGAAAATTTTCAACTTTTTTGAAGCCGAATTTCTTCATGAAAATTTTCAACTTTTTTGAAGCCGAATTTCTTCATGAAAATTTTCAACTTTTTTGAAGCCCAAATACTTCATGAAAATTTTCAACTTTTTTGAAGCCGAATTTCTTCTTGAAAAGTTTCAACTTTTTTGAAGCCCAAATACTTCATGAAAATTTTCAACTTTTTTGAAGCCGAATTTATTCATGAAAATTTTCAACTTTTTTGAAGCCGAATTTCTTCATGAAAATTTTCAACTTTTTTGAAGCCCAAATACTTCATGAAAATTTTCAACTTTTTTGAAGCCGATTTCTTCATGAAAATTTTCAACTTTTTTGAAGCCGAATTTCTTCATGAAAATTTTCAACTTTTTTGAAGCCGAATTTCTTCATGAATATTTTCAACTTTTTTGAAGCCGATTTCTTCATGAAAATTTTCAACTTTTTTGAAGCCGAATTTCTTCATGAAAATTTTCAACTTTTTTGAAGCCGAATTTCTTCATGAATATTTTCAACTTTTTTGAAGCCCAAATACTTCATGAAAATTTTCAACTTTTCTGAAGCCGAATTTCTTCATGAAAATTTTCAACTTTTTTGAAGCCGAATTTCTTCATGAAAATTTTCAACTTTTTTGAAGCCCAAATACTTCATGAAAATTTTCAACTTTTTTGAAGCCGAATTTCTTCATGAAAATTTTCAACTTTTTTGAAGCCGAATTTCTTCATGAATATTTTCAACTTTTTTGAAGCCGATTTCTTCATGAAAATTTTCAACTTTTTTGAAGCCGAATTTCTTCATGAAAATTTTCAACTTTTTTGAAGCCGAATTTCTTCATGAATATTTTCAACTTTTTTGAAGCCCAAATACTTCATGAAAATTTTCAACTTTTTTGAAGCCCAAATACTTCATGAAAATTTTCAACTTTTTTGAAGCCGAATTTCTTCTTGAAAATTTTCAACTTTTTTGAAGCCCAAATACTTCATGAAAATTTTCAACTTTTTTGAAGCCCAAATACTACATGAAAATTTTCAACTTTTTTGAAGCCGAATTTCTTCATGAAAATTTTCAACTTTTTTGAAGCCGAATTTCTTCATGAAAATTTTCAACTTTTTTGAAGCCGAATTTCTTCATGAAAATTTTCAACTTTTTTGAAGCCCAAATACTTCATGAAAATTTTCAACTTTTTTGAAGCCGAATTTCTTCTTGAAAATTTTCAACTTTTTTGAAGCCGAATTTCTTCATGAAAATTTTCAACTTTTTTGAAGCCGAATTTCTTCATGAAAATTTTCAACTTTTTTGAAGCCCAAATACTTCATGAAAATTTTCAACTTTTTTGAAGCCCAAATACTTCATGAAAATTTTCAACTTTTTTGAAGCCGATTTCATCATGAAAATTTTCAACTTTTTTGAAGCCGAATTTCTTCATGAATATTTTCAACTTTTTTGAAGCCCAAATACTTCATGAAAATTTTCAACTTTTCTGAAGCCCAAATACTTCATGAAAATTTTCAACTTTTTTGAAGCCCAAATACTTCATGAAAATTTTCAACTTTTTTGAAGCCCAAATACTTCATGAAAATTTTCAACTTTTTTGAAGCCGAATTTCTTCTTGAAAATTTTCAACTTTTTTGAAGCCCAAATACTTCATGAAAATTTTCAACTTTTTTGAAGCCGAATTTCTTCATGAAAATTTTCAACTTTTTTGAAGCCGAATTTCTTCATGAATATTTTCAACTTTTTTGAAGCCGATTTCTTCATGAAAATTTTCAACTTTTTTGAAGCCGAATTTCTTCATGAAAATTTTCAACTTTTTTGAAGCCGAATTTCTTCATGAATATTTTCAACTTTTTTGAAGCCCAAATACTTCATGAAAATTTTCAACTTTTCTGAAGCCCAAATACTTCATGAAAATTTTCAACTTTTTTGAAGCCGAATTTCTTCTTGAAAATTTTCAACTTTTTTGAAGCCCAAATACTTCATGAAAATTTTCAACTTTTTTGAAGCCCAAATACTACATGAAAATTTTCAACTTTTTTGAAGCCGAATTTCTTCATGAAAATTTTCAACTTTTTTGAAGCCGAATTTCTTCATGAAAATTTTCAACTTTTTTGAAGCCGAATTTCTTCATGAAAATTTTCAACTTTTTTGAAGCCCAAATACTTCATGAAAATTTTCAACTTTTTTGAAGCCGAATTTCTTCTTGAAAATTTTCAACTTTTTTGAAGCCGAATTTCTTCATGAAAATTTTCAACTTTTTTGAAGCCGAATTTCTTCATGAAAATTTTCAACTTTTTTGAAGCCCAAATACTTCATGAAAATTTTCAACTTTTTTGAAGCCCAAATACTTCATGAAAATTTTCAACTTTTTTGAAGCCGATTTCATCATGAAAATTTTCAACTTTTTTGAAGCCGAATTTCTTCATGAATATTTTCAACTTTTTTGAAGCCCAAATACTTCATGAAAATTTTCAACTTTTCTGAAGCCCAAATACTTCATGAAAATTTTCAACTTTTTTGAAGCCCAAATACTTCATGAAAATTTTCAACTTTTTTGAAGCCCAAATACTTCATGAAAATTTTCAACTTTTTTGAAGCCGAATTTCTTCTTGAAAATTTTCAACTTTTTTGAAGCCCAAATACTTCATGAAAATTTTCAACTTTTTTGAAGCCGAATTTATTCATGAAAATTTTCAACTTTTTTGAAGCCGAATTTCTTCATGAAAATTTTCAACTTTTTTGAAGCCCAAATACTTCATGAAAATTTTCAACTTTTTTGAAGCCCAAATACTTCATGAAAATTTTCAACTTTTTTGAAGCCGATTTATTCATGAAAATTTTCAACTTTTTTGAAGCCGAATTTCTTCATTAATATCTTCAACTTTTTTGAAGCCCAAATACTTCATGAAAATTTTCAACTTTTCTGAAGCCCAAATACTTCATGAAAATTTTCAACTTTTTTAAAGCCCAAATACTTCATGAAAATTTTCAACTTTTTTGAAGCCCAAATACTTCATGAATATTTTCAACTTTTTTGAAGCCGAATTTCTTCATGAAAATTTTCAACTTTTTTGAAGCCGAATTTCTTCATGAATATTTTCAACTTTTTTGAAGCCCAAATACTTCATGAAAATTTTCAACTTTTTTGAAGCCGAATTTATTCATGAAAATTTTCAACTTTTTTGAAGCCGAATTTCTTCATGAAAATTTTCAACTTTTTTGAAGCCCAAATACTTCATGAAAATTTTCAACTTTTTTGAAGCCCAAATACTTCATGAAAATTTTCAACTTTTTTGAAGCCGATTTATTCATGAAAATTTTCAACTTTTTTGAAGCCGAATTTCTTCATTAATATCTTCAACTTTTTTGAAGCCCAAATACTTCATGAAAATTTTCAACTTTTCTGAAGCCCAAATACTTCATGAAAATGTTCAACTTTTTTAAAGCCCAAATACTTCATGAAAATTTTCAACTTTTTTGAAGCCCAAATACTTCATGAATATTTTCAACTTTTTTGAAGCCGAATTTCTTCATGAAAATTTTCAACTTTTTTGAAGCCGAATTTCTTCATGAATATTTTCAACTTTTTTGAAGCCCAAATACTTCATGAAAATTTTCAACTTTTTTGAAGCCGAATTTCTTCATGAAAATTTTCAACTTTTTTGAAGCCGAATTTCTTCATGAAAATTTTCAACTTTTTTGAAGCCCAAATACTTCATGAAAATTTTCAACTTTTTTGAAGCCGAATTTCTTCTTGAAAAGTTTCAACTTTTTTGAAGCCCAAATACTTCATGAAAATTTTCAACTTTTTTGAAGCCCAAATACTACATGAAAATTTTCAACTTTTTTGAAGCCGAATTTCTTCATGAAAATTTTCAACTTTTTTGAAGCCGAATTTCTTCATGAAAATTTTCAACTTTTTTGAAGCCGAATTTCTTCATGAAAATTTTCAACTTTTTTGAAGCCCAAATACTTCATGAAAATTTTCAACTTTTTTGAAGCCCAAATACTTCATGAAAATTTTCAACTTTTTTGAAGCCGATTTCATCATGAAAATTTTCAACTTTTTTGAAGCCGAATTTCTTCATGAATATTTTCAACTTTTTTGAAGCCCAAATACTTCATGAAAATTTTCAACTTTTCTGAAGCCCAAATACTTCATGAAAATTTTCAACTTTTTTGAAGCCCAAATACTTCATGAAAATTTTCAACTTTTTTGAAGCCCAAATACTTCATGAAAATTTTCAACTTTTTTGAAGCCGAATTTCTTCTTGAAAATTTTCAACTTTTTTGAAGCCCAAATACTTCATGAAAATTTTCAACTTTTTTGAAGCCGAATTTATTCATGAAAATTTTCAACTTTTTTGAAGCCGAATTTCTTCATGAAAATTTTCAACTTTTTTGAAGCCCAAATACTTCATGAAAATTTTCAACTTTTTTGAAGCCCAAATACTTCATGAAAATTTTCAACTTTTTTGAAGCCGATTTATTCATGAAAATTTTCAACTTTTTTGAAGCCGAATTTCTTCATTAATATCTTCAACTTTTTTGAAGCCCAAATACTTCATGAAAATTTTCAACTTTTCTGAAGCCCAAATACTTCATGAAAATTTTCAACTTTTTTAAAGCCCAAATACTTCATGAAAATTTTCAACTTTTTTGAAGCCCAAATACTTCATGAATATTTTCAACTTTTTTGAAGCCGAATTTCTTCATGAAAATTTTCAACTTTTTTGAAGCCGAATTTCTTCATGAAAATTTTCAACTTTTTTGAAGCCGAATTTCTTCATGAATATTTTCAACTTTTTTGAAGCCCAAATACTTCATGAAAATTTTCAACTTTTTTGAAGCCGAATTTCTTCATGAAAATTTTCAACTTTTTTGAAGCCGAATTTCTTCATGAAAATTTTCAACTTTTTTGAAGCCCAAATACTTCATGAAAATTTTCAACTTTTTTGAAGCCGAATTTCTTCTTGAAAAGTTTCAACTTTTTTGAAGCCCAAATACTTCATGAAAATTTTCAACTTTTTTGAAGCCGAATTTATTCATGAAAATTTTCAACTTTTTTGAAGCCGAATTTCTTCATGAAAATTTTCAACTTTTTTGAAGCCCAAATACTTCATGAAAATTTTCAACTTTTTTGAAGCCGATTTCTTCATGAAAATTTTCAACTTTTTTGAAGCCGAATTTCTTCATGAAAATTTTCAACTTTTTTGAAGCCGAATTTCTTCATGAATATTTTCAACTTTTTTGAAGCCGATTTCTTCATGAAAATTTTCAACTTTTTTGAAGCCGAATTTCTTCATGAAAATTTTCAACTTTTTTGAAGCCGAATTTCTTCATGAATATTTTCAACTTTTTTGAAGCCCAAATACTTCATGAAAATTTTCAACTTTTCTGAAGCCCAAATACTTCATGAACATTTTCAACTTTTTTGAAGCTGAATTTCTTCTTGAAAATTTTCAACTTTTTTGAAGCCCAAATACTTCATGAAAATTTTCAACTTTTTTGAAGCCCAAATACTACATGAAAATTTTCAACTTTTTTGAAGCCGAATTTCTTCATGAAAATTTTCAACTTTTTTGAAGCCGAATTTCTTCATGAAAATTTTCAACTTTTTTGAAGCCCAAATACTTCATGAAAATTTTCAACTTTTTTGAAGCCCAAATACTTCATGAAAATTTTCAACTTTTTTGAAGCCGATTTCTTCATGAAAATTTTCAACTTTTTTGAAGCCGAATTTCTTCATGAATATTTTCAACTTTTTTGAAGCCCAAATACTTCATGAAAATTTTCAACTTTTCTGAAGCCCAAATACTTCATGAAAATTTTCAACTTTTTTGAAGCCCAAATACTTCATGAAAATTTTCAACTTTTTTGAAGCCCAAATACTTCATGAAAATTTTCAACTTTTTTGAAGCCGAATTTCTTCTTGAAAATTTTCAACTTTTTTGAAGCCCAAATACTTCATGAAAATTTTCAACTTTTTTGAAGCCGAATTTATTCATGAAAATTTTCAACTTTTTTGAAGCCGAATTTCTTCATGAAAATTTTCAACTTTTTTGAAGCCCAAATACTTCATGAAAATTTTCAACTTTTTTGAAGCCGATTTCTTCATGAAAATTTTCAACTTTTTTGAAGCCGAATTTCTTCATGAAAATTTTCAACTTTTTTGAAGCCGAATTTCTTCATGAAAATTTTCAACTTTTTTGAAGCCCAAATACTTCATGAAAATTTTCAACTTTTTTGAAGCCTATTTCTTCATGAAAATTTTCAACTTTTTTGAAGCCGAATTTCTTCATGAATATCTTCAACTTTTTTGAAGCCCAAATACTTCATGAAAATTTTCAACTTTTCTGAAGCCCAAATACTTCATGAAAATTTTCAACTTTTTTAAAGCCCAAATACTTCATGAAAATGTTCAACTTTTTTGAAGCCCAAATACTTCATGAAAATTTTCAACTTTTTTGAAGCCGAATTTCTTCATGAAAATTTTCAACTTTTTTGAAGCCGAATTTCTTCATGAAAATTTTCAACTTTTTTGAAGCCGAATTTCTTCATGAATATTTTCAACTTTTTTGAAGCCCAAATACTTCATGAAAATTTTCAACTTTTTTGAAGCCGAATTTCTTCATGAAAATTTTCAACTTTTTTGAAGCCGAATTTCTTCATGAAAATTTTCAACTTTTTTGAAGCCCAAATACTTCATGAAAATTTTCAACTTTTTTGAAGCCGAATTCCTTCTTTAAAATTTTCAACTTTTTTGAAGCCCAAATACTTCATGAAAATTTTCAACTTTTTTGAAGCCGAATTTATTCATGAAAATTTTCAACTTTTTTGAAGCCGAATTTCTTCATGAAAATTTTCAACTTTTTTGAAGCCCAAATACTTCATGAAAATTTTCAACTTTTTTGAAGCCCAAATACTTCATGAAAATTTTCAACTTTTTTGAAGCCGATTTATTCATGAAAATTTTCAACTTTTTTGAAGCCGAATTTCTTCATTAATATCTTCAACTTTTTTGAAGCCGATTTCTTCATGAAAATTTTCAACTTTTTTGAAGCCGAATTTCTTCATGAAAATTTTCAACTTTTTTGAAGCCCAAATACTTCATGAAAATTTTCAACTTTTTTGAAGCCCAAATACTTCATGAAAATTTTCAACTTTTTTAAAGCCCAAATACTTCATGAAAATTTTCAACTTTTTTGAAGCCCAAATACTTCATGAATATTTTCAACTTTTTTGAAGCCGAATTTCTTCATGAAAATTTTCAACTTTTTTGAAGCCGAATTTCTTCATGAATATTTTCAACTTTTTTGAAGCCCAAATACTTCATGAAAATTTTCAACTTTTTTGAAGCCGAATTTCTTCATGAAAATTTTCAACTTTTTTGAAGCCGAATTTCTTCATGAAAATTTTCAACTTTTTTGAAGCCCAAATACTTCATGAAAATTTTCAACTTTTTTGAAGCCGAATTTCTTCTTGAAAAGTTTCAACTTTTTTGAAGCCCAAATACTTCATGAAAATTTTCAACTTTTTTGAAGCCGAATTTATTCATGAAAATTTTCAACTTTTTTGAAGCCGAATTTCTTCATGAAAATTTTCAACTTTTTTGAAGCCCAAATACTTCATGAAAATTTTCAACTTTTTTGAAGCCGATTTCTTCATGAAAATTTTCAACTTTTTTGAAGCCGAATTTCTTCATGAAAATTTTCAACTTTTTTGAAGCCGAATTTCTTCATGAATATTTTCAACTTTTTTGAAGCCGATTTCTTCATGAAAATTTTCAACTTTTTTGAAGCCGAATTTCTTCATGAAAATTTTCAACTTTTTTGAAGCCGAATTTCTTCATGAATATTTTCAACTTTTTTGAAGCCCAAATACTTCATGAAAATTTTCAACTTTTCTGAAGCCCAAATACTTCATGAACATTTTCAACTTTTTTGAAGCTGAATTTCTTCTTGAAAATTTTCAACTTTTTTGAAGCCCAAATACTTCATGAAAATTTTCAACTTTTTTGAAGCCCAAATACTACATGAAAATTTTCAACTTTTTTGAAGCCGAATTTCTTCATGAAAATTTTCAACTTTTTTGAAGCCCAAATACTTCATGAAAATTTTCAACTTTTTTGAAGCCCAAATACTTCATGAAAATTTTCAACTTTTTTGAAGCCGATTTCTTCATGAAAATTTTCAACTTTTTTGAAGCCGAATTTCTTCATGAATATTTTCAACTTTTTTGAAGCCCAAATACTTCATGAAAATTTTCAACTTTTCTGAAGCCCAAATACTTCATGAAAATTTTCAACTTTTTTGAAGCCCAAATACTTCATGAAAATTTTCAACTTTTTTGAAGCCCAAATACTTCATGAAAATTTTCAACTTTTTTGAAGCCGAATTTCTTCTTGAAAATTTTCAACTTTTTTGAAGCCCAAATACTTCATGAAAATTTTCAACTTTTTTGAAGCCGAATTTCTTCATGAAAATTTTCAACTTTTTTGAAGCCGAATTTCTTCATGAAAATTTTCAACTTTTTTGAAGCCCAAATACTTCATGAAAATTTTCAACTTTTTTGAAGCCGATTTCTTCATGAAAATTTTCAACTTTTTTGAAGCCGAATTTCTTCATGAAAATTTTCAACTTTTTTGAAGCCGAATTTCTTCATGAAAATTTTCAACTTTTTTGAAGCCCAAATACTTCATGAAAATTTTCAACTTTTTTGAAGCCTATTTCTTCATGAAAATTTTCAACTTTTTTGAAGCCGAATTTCTTCATGAATATCTTCAACTTTTTTGAAGCCCAAATACTTCATGAAAATTTTCAACTTTTCTGAAGCCCAAATACTTCATGAAAATTTTCAACTTTTTTAAAGCCCAAATACTTCATGAAAATTTTCAACTTTTTTGAAGCCCAAATACTTCATGAAAATTTTCAACTTTTTTGAAGCCGAATTTCTTCATGAAAATTTTCAACTTTTTTGAAGCCGAATTTCTTCATGAAAATTTTCAACTTTTTTGAAGCCGAATTTCTTCATGAATATTTTCAACTTTTTTGAAGCCCAAATACTTCATGAAAATTTTCAACTTTTTTGAAGCCGAATTTCTTCATGAAAATTTTCAACTTTTTTGAAGCCGAATTTCTTCATGAAAATTTTCAACTTTTTTGAAGCCCAAATACTTCATGAAAATTTTCAACTTTTTTGAAGCCGAATTCCTTCTTTAAAATTTTCAACTTTTTTGAAGCCCAAATACTTCATGAAAATTTTCAACTTTTTTGAAGCCGAATTTATTCATGAAAATTTTCAACTTTTTTGAAGCCGAATTTCTTCATGAAAATTTTCAACTTTTTTGAAGCCCAAATACTTCATGAAAATTTTCAACTTTTTTGAAGCCCAAATACTTCATGAAAATTTTCAACTTTTTTGAAGCCGATTTATTCATGAAAATTTTCAACTTTTTTGAAGCCGAATTTCTTCATTAATATCTTCAACTTTTTTGAAGCCGATTTCTTCATGAAAATTTTCAACTTTTTTGAAGCCGAATTTCTTCATGAAAATTTTCAACTTTTTTGAAGCCCAAATACTTCATGAAAATTTTCAACTTTTTTGAAGCCCAAATACTTCATGAAAATTTTCAACTTTTTTGAAGCCGATTTATTCATGAAAATTTTCAACTTTTTTGAAGCCGAATTTCTTCATTAATATCTTCAACTTTTTTGAAGCCCAAATACTTCATGAAAATTTTCAACTTTTCTGAAGCCCAAATACTTCATGAAAATTTTCAACTTTTTTAAAGCCCAAATACTTCATGAAAATTTTCAACTTTTTTGAAGCCCAAATACTTCATGAATATTTTCAACTTTTTTGAAGCCGAATTTCTTCATGAAAATTTTCAACTTTTTTGAAGCCGAATTTCTTCATGAAAATTTTCAACTTTTTTGAAGCCGAATTTCTTCATGAATATTTTCAACTTTTTTGAAGCCCAAATACTTCATGAAAATTTTCAACTTTTTTGAAGCCGAATTTCTTCATGAAAATTTTCAACTTTTTTGAAGCCGAATTTCTTCATGAAAATTTTCAACTTTTTTGAAGCCCAAATACTTCATGAAAATTTTCAACTTTTTTGAAGCCGAATTTCTTCTTGAAAAGTTTCAACTTTTTTGAAGCCCAAATACTTCATGAAAATTTTCAACTTTTTTGAAGCCGAATTTATTCATGAAAATTTTCAACTTTTTTGAAGCCGAATTTCTTCATGAAAATTTTCAACTTTTTTGAAGCCCAAATACTTCATGAAAATTTTCAACTTTTTTGAAGCCGATTTCTTCATGAAAATTTTCAACTTTTTTGAAGCCGAATTTCTTCATGAAAATTTTCAACTTTTTTGAAGCCGAATTTCTTCATGAATATTTTCAACTTTTTTGAAGCCGATTTCTTCATGAAAATTTTCAACTTTTTTGAAGCCGAATTTCTTCATGAAAATTTTCAACTTTTTTGAAGCCGAATTTCTTCATGAATATTTTCAACTTTTTTGAAGCCCAAATACTTCATGAAAATTTTCAACTTTTCTGAAGCCGAATTTCTTCATGAAAATTTTCAACTTTTTTGAAGCCGAATTTCTTCATGAAAATTTTCAACTTTTTTGAAGCCCAAATACTTCATGAAAATTTTCAACTTTTTTGAAGCCGAATTTCTTCATGAAAATTTTCAACTTTTTTGAAGCCGAATTTCTTCATGAATATTTTCAACTTTTTTGAAGCCGATTTCTTCATGAAAATTTTCAACTTTTTTGAAGCCGAATTTCTTCATGAAAATTTTCAACTTTTTTGAAGCCGAATTTCTTCATGAATATTTTCAACTTTTTTGAAGCCCAAATACTTCATGAAAATTTTCAACTTTTCTGAAGCCCAAATACTTCATGAAAATTTTCAACTTTTTTGAAGCCGAATTTCTTCTTGAAAATTTTCAACTTTTTTGAAGCCCAAATACTTCATGAAAATTTTCAACTTTTTTGAAGCCCAAATACTACATGAAAATTTTCAACTTTTTTGAAGCCGAATTTCTTCATGAAAATTTTCAACTTTTTTGAAGCCGAATTTCTTCATGAAAATTTTCAACTTTTTTGAAGCCCAAATACTTCATGAAAATTTTCAACTTTTTTGAAGCCGAATTTCTTCTTGAAAATTTTCAACTTTTTTGAAGCCGAATTTCTTCATGAAAATTTTCAACTTTTTTGAAGCCGAATTTCTTCATGAAAATTTTCAACTTTTTTGAAGCCCAAATACTTCATGAAAATTTTCAACTTTTTTGAAGCCCAAATACTTCATGAAAATTTTCAACTTTTTTGAAGCCGATTTCATCATGAAAATTTTCAACTTTTTTGAAGCCGAATTTCTTCATGAATATTTTCAACTTTTTTGAAGCCCAAATACTTCATGAAAATTTTCAACTTTTCTGAAGCCCAAATACTTCATGAAAATTTTCAACTTTTTTGAAGCCGATTTATTCATGAAAATTTTCAACTTTTTTGAAGCCGAATTTCTTCATTAATATCTTCAACTTTTTTGAAGCCCAAATACTTCATGAAAATTTTCAACTTTTCTGAAGCCCAAATACTTCATGAAAATTTTCAACTTTTTTAAAGCCCAAATACTTCATGAAAATTTTCAACTTTTTTGAAGCCCAAATACTTCATGAATATTTTCAACTTTTTTGAAGCCGAATTTCTTCATGAAAATTTTCAACTTTTTTGAAGCCGAATTTCTTCATGAAAATTTTCAACTTTTTTGAAGCCGAATTTCTTCATGAATATTTTCAACTTTTTTGAAGCCCAAATACTTCATGAAAATTTTCAACTTTTTTGAAGCCGAATTTCTTCATGAAAATTTTCAACTTTTTTGAAGCCGAATTTCTTCATGAAAATTTTCAACTTTTTTGAAGCCCAAATACTTCATGAAAATTTTCAACTTTTTTGAAGCCGAATTTCTTCTTGAAAAGTTTCAACTTTTTTGAAGCCCAAATACTTCATGAAAATTTTCAACTTTTTTGAAGCCGAATTTATTCATGAAAATTTTCAACTTTTTTGAAGCCGAATTTCTTCATGAAAATTTTCAACTTTTTTGAAGCCCAAATACTTCATGAAAATTTTCAACTTTTTTGAAGCCGATTTCTTCATGAAAATTTTCAACTTTTTTGAAGCCGAATTTCTTCATGAAAATTTTCAACTTTTTTGAAGCCGAATTTCTTCATGAATATTTTCAACTTTTTTGAAGCCGATTTCTTCATGAAAATTTTCAACTTTTTTGAAGCCGAATTTCTTCATGAAAATTTTCAACTTTTTTGAAGCCGAATTTCTTCATGAATATTTTCAACTTTTTTGAAGCCCAAATACTTCATGAAAATTTTCAACTTTTCTGAAGCCGAATTTCTTCATGAAAATTTTCAACTTTTTTGAAGCCGAATTTCTTCATGAAAATTTTCAACTTTTTTGAAGCCCAAATACTTCATGAAAATTTTCAACTTTTTTGAAGCCGAATTTCTTCATGAAAATTTTCAACTTTTTTGAAGCCGAATTTCTTCATGAATATTTTCAACTTTTTTGAAGCCGATTTCTTCATGAAAATTTTCAACTTTTTTGAAGCCGAATTTCTTCATGAAAATTTTCAACTTTTTTGAAGCCGAATTTCTTCATGAATATTTTCAACTTTTTTGAAGCCCAAATACTTCATGAAAATTTTCAACTTTTCTGAAGCCCAAATACTTCATGAAAATTTTCAACTTTTTTGAAGCCGAATTTCTTCTTGAAAATTTTCAACTTTTTTGAAGCCCAAATACTTCATGAAAATTTTCAACTTTTTTGAAGCCCAAATACTACATGAAAATTTTCAACTTTTTTGAAGCCGAATTTCTTCATGAAAATTTTCAACTTTTTTGAAGCCGAATTTCTTCATGAAAATTTTCAACTTTTTTGAAGCCCAAATACTTCATGAAAATTTTCAACTTTTTTGAAGCCGAATTTCTTCTTGAAAATTTTCAACTTTTTTGAAGCCGAATTTCTTCATGAAAATTTTCAACTTTTTTGAAGCCGAATTTCTTCATGAAAATTTTCAACTTTTTTGAAGCCCAAATACTTCATGAAAATTTTCAACTTTTTTGAAGCCCAAATACTTCATGAAAATTTTCAACTTTTTTGAAGCCGATTTCATCATGAAAATTTTCAACTTTTTTGAAGCCGAATTTCTTCATGAATATTTTCAACTTTTTTGAAGCCCAAATACTTCATGAAAATTTTCAACTTTTCTGAAGCCCAAATACTTCATGAAAATTTTCAACTTTTTTGAAGCCCAAATACTTCATGAAAATTTTCAACTTTTTTGAAGCCCAAATACTTCATGAAAATTTTCAACTTTTTTGAAGCCGAATTTCTTCTTGAAAATTTTCAACTTTTTTGAAGCCCAAATACTTCATGAAAATTTTCAACTTTTTTGAAGCCGAATTTCTTCATGAAAATTTTCAACTTTTTTGAAGCCGAATTTCTTCATGAATATTTTCAACTTTTTTGAAGCCGATTTCTTCATGAAAATTTTCAACTTTTTTGAAGCCGAATTTCTTCATGAAAATTTTCAACTTTTTTGAAGCCGAATTTCTTCATGAATATTTTCAACTTTTTTGAAGCCCAAATACTTCATGAAAATTTTCAACTTTTCTGAAGCCCAAATACTTCATGAAAATTTTCAACTTTTTTGAAGCCGAATTTCTTCTTGAAAATTTTCAACTTTTTTGAAGCCCAAATACTTCATGAAAATTTTCAACTTTTTTGAAGCCCAAATACTACATGAAAATTTTCAACTTTTTTGAAGCCGAATTTCTTCATGAAAATTTTCAACTTTTTTGAAGCCGAATTTCTTCATGAAAATTTTCAACTTTTTTGAAGCCGAATTTCTTCATGAAAATTTTCAACTTTTTTGAAGCCCAAATACTTCATGAAAATTTTCAACTTTTCTGAAGCCCAAATACTTCATGAAAATTTTCAACTTTTTTGAAGCCGAATTTCTTCATGAAAATTTTCAACTTTTTTGAAGCCCAAATACTTCATGAAAATTTTCAACTTTTTTGAAGCCCAAATACTACATGAAAATTTTCAACTTTTTTGAAGCCGAATTTCTTCATGAAAATTTTCAACTTTTTTGAAGCCGAATTTCTTCATGAAAATTTTCAACTTTTTTGAAGCCGAATTTCTTCATGAAAATTTTCAACTTTTTTGAAGCCCAAATACTTCATGAAAATTTTCAACTTTTTTGAAGCCGAATTTCTTCTTGAAAATTTTCAACTTTTTTGAAGCCGAATTTCTTCATGAAAATTTTCAACTTTTTTGAAGCCGAATTTCTTCATGAAAATTTTCAACTTTTTTGAAGCCCAAATACTTCATGAAAATTTTCAACTTTTTTGAAGCCCAAATACTTCATGAAAATTTTCAACTTTTTTGAAGCCGATTTCATCATGAAAATTTTCAACTTTTTTGAAGCCGAATTTCTTCATGAATATTTTCAACTTTTTTGAAGCCCAAATACTTCATGAAAATTTTCAACTTTTCTGAAGCCCAAATACTTCATGAAAATTTTCAACTTTTTTGAAGCCCAAATACTTCATGAAAATTTTCAACTTTTTTGAAGCCCAAATACTTCATGAAAATTTTCAACTTTTTTGAAGCCGAATTTCTTCTTGAAAATTTTCAACTTTTTTGAAGCCCAAATACTTCATGAAAATTTTCAACTTTTTTGAAGCCGAATTTCTTCATGAAAATTTTCAACTTTTTTGAAGCCGAATTTCTTCATGAATATTTTCAACTTTTTTGAAGCCGATTTCTTCATGAAAATTTTCAACTTTTTTGAAGCCGAATTTCTTCATGAAAATTTTCAACTTTTTTGAAGCCGAATTTCTTCATGAATATTTTCAACTTTTTTGAAGCCCAAATACTTCATGAAAATTTTCAACTTTTCTGAAGCCCAAATACTTCATGAAAATTTTCAACTTTTTTGAAGCCGAATTTCTTCTTGAAAATTTTCAACTTTTTTGAAGCCCAAATACTTCATGAAAATTTTCAACTTTTTTGAAGCCCAAATACTACATGAAAATTTTCAACTTTTTTGAAGCCGAATTTCTTCATGAAAATTTTCAACTTTTTTGAAGCCGAATTTCTTCATGAAAATTTTCAACTTTTTTGAAGCCGAATTTCTTCATGAAAATTTTCAACTTTTTTGAAGCCGAATTTCTTCATGAAAATTTTCAACTTTTTTGAAGCCCAAATACTTCATGAAAATTTTCAACTTTTTTGAAGCCCAAATACTTCATGAAAATTTTCAACTTTTTTGAAGCCGATTTCATCATGAAAATTTTCAACTTTTTTGAAGCCGAATTTCTTCATGAATATTTTCAACTTTTTTGAAGCCCAAATACTTCATGAAAATTTTCAACTTTTCTGAAGCCCAAATACTTCATGAAAATTTTCAACTTTTTTGAAGCCCAAATACTTCATGAAAATTTTCAACTTTTTTGAAGCCCAAATACTTCATGAAAATTTTCAACTTTTTTGAAGCCGAATTTCTTCTTGAAAATTTTCAACTTTTTTGAAGCCCAAATACTTCATGAAAATTTTCAACTTTTTTGAAGCCGAATTTCTTCATGAAAATTTTCAACTTTTTTGAAGCCGAATTTCTTCATGAATATTTTCAACTTTTTTGAAGCCGATTTCTTCATGAAAATTTTCAACTTTTTTGAAGCCGAATTTCTTCATGAAAATTTTCAACTTTTTTGAAGCCGAATTTCTTCATGAATATTTTCAACTTTTTTGAAGCCCAAATACTTCATGAAAATTTTCAACTTTTCTGAAGCCCAAATACTTCATGAAAATTTTCAACTTTTTTGAAGCCGAATTTCTTCTTGAAAATTTTCAACTTTTTTGAAGCCCAAATACTTCATGAAAATTTTCAACTTTTTTGAAGCCCAAATACTACATGAAAATTTTCAACTTTTTTGAAGCCGAATTTCTTCATGAAAATTTTCAACTTTTTTGAAGCCGAATTTCTTCATGAAAATTTTCAACTTTTTTGAAGCCGAATTTCTTCATGAAAATTTTCAACTTTTTTGAAGCCCAAATACTTCATGAAAATTTTCAACTTTTTTGAAGCCGAATTTCTTCTTGAAAATTTTCAACTTTTTTGAAGCCGAATTTCTTCATGAAAATTTTCAACTTTTTTGAAGCCGAATTTCTTCATGAAAATTTTCAACTTTTTTGAAGCCCAAATACTTCATGAAAATTTTCAACTTTTTTGAAGCCCAAATACTTCATGAAAATTTTCAACTTTTTTGAAGCCGATTTCATCATGAAAATTTTCAACTTTTTTGAAGCCGAATTTCTTCATGAATATTTTCAACTTTTTTGAAGCCCAAATACTTCATGAAAATTTTCAACTTTTCTGAAGCCCAAATACTTCATGAAAATTTTCAACTTTTTTGAAGCCCAAATACTTCATGAAAATTTTCAACTTTTTTGAAGCCCAAATACTTCATGAAAATTTTCAACTTTTTTGAAGCCGAATTTCTTCTTGAAAATTTTCAACTTTTTTGAAGCCCAAATACTTCATGAAAATTTTCAACTTTTTTGAAGCCGAATTTATTCATGAAAATTTTCAACTTTTTTGAAGCCGAATTTCTTCATGAAAATTTTCAACTTTTTTGAAGCCCAAATACTTCATGAAAATTTTCAACTTTTTTGAAGCCCAAATACTTCATGAAAATTTTCAACTTTTTTGAAGCCGATTTATTCATGAAAATTTTCAACTTTTTTGAAGCCGAATTTCTTCATTAATATCTTCAACTTTTTTGAAGCCCAAATACTTCATGAAAATTTTCAACTTTTCTGAAGCCCAAATACTTCATGAAAATTTTCAACTTTTTTAAAGCCCAAATACTTCATGAAAATTTTCAACTTTTTTGAAGCCCAAATACTTCATGAATATTTTCAACTTTTTTGAAGCCGAATTTCTTCATGAAAATTTTCAACTTTTTTGAAGCCGAATTTCTTCATGAAAATTTTCAACTTTTTTGAAGCCGAATTTCTTCATGAATATTTTCAACTTTTTTGAAGCCCAAATACTTCATGAAAATTTTCAACTTTTTTGAAGCCGAATTTCTTCATGAAAATTTTCAACTTTTTTGAAGCCGAATTTCTTCATGAAAATTTTCAACTTTTTTGAAGCCCAAATACTTCATGAAAATTTTCAACTTTTTTGAAGCCGAATTTCTTCTTGAAAAGTTTCAACTTTTTTGAAGCCCAAATACTTCATGAAAATTTTCAACTTTTTTGAAGCCGAATTTATTCATGAAAATTTTCAACTTTTTTGAAGCCGAATTTCTTCATGAAAATTTTCAACTTTTTTGAAGCCCAAATACTTCATGAAAATTTTCAACTTTTTTGAAGCCGATTTCTTCATGAAAATTTTCAACTTTTTTGAAGCCGAATTTCTTCATGAAAATTTTCAACTTTTTTGAAGCCGAATTTCTTCATGAATATTTTCAACTTTTTTGAAGCCGATTTCTTCATGAAAATTTTCAACTTTTTTGAAGCCGAATTTCTTCATGAAAATTTTCAACTTTTTTGAAGCCGAATTTCTTCATGAATATTTTCAACTTTTTTGAAGCCCAAATACTTCATGAAAATTTTCAACTTTTCTGAAGCCCAAATACTTCATGAACATTTTCAACTTTTTTGAAGCTGAATTTCTTCTTGAAAATTTTCAACTTTTTTGAAGCCCAAATACTTCATGAAAATTTTCAACTTTTTTGAAGCCCAAATACTACATGAAAATTTTCAACTTTTTTGAAGCCGAATTTCTTCATGAAAATTTTCAACTTTTTTGAAGCCGAATTTCTTCATGAAAATTTTCAACTTTTTTGAAGCCCAAATACTTCATGAAAATTTTCAACTTTTTTGAAGCCCAAATACTTCATGAAAATTTTCAACTTTTTTGAAGCCGATTTCTTCATGAAAATTTTCAACTTTTTTGAAGCCGAATTTCTTCATGAATATTTTCAACTTTTTTGAAGCCCAAATACTTCATGAAAATTTTCAACTTTTCTGAAGCCCAAATACTTCATGAAAATTTTCAACTTTTTTGAAGCCCAAATACTTCATGAAAATTTTCAACTTTTTTGAAGCCCAAATACTTCATGAAAATTTTCAACTTTTTTGAAGCCGAATTTCTTCTTGAAAATTTTCAACTTTTTTGAAGCCCAAATACTTCATGAAAATTTTCAACTTTTTTGAAGCCGATTTATTCATGAAAATTTTCAACTTTTTTGAAGCCGAATTTCTTCATTAATATCTTCAACTTTTTTGAAGCCCAAATACTTCATGAAAATTTTCAACTTTTCTGAAGCCCAAATACTTCATGAAAATTTTCAACTTTTTTAAAGCCCAAATACTTCATGAAAATTTTCAACTTTTTTGAAGCCCAAATACTTCATGAATATTTTCAACTTTTTTGAAGCCGAATTTCTTCATGAAAATTTTCAACTTTTTTGAAGCCGAATTTCTTCATGAAAATTTTCAACTTTTTTGAAGCCGAATTTCTTCATGAATATTTTCAACTTTTTTGAAGCCCAAATACTTCATGAAAATTTTCAACTTTTTTGAAGCCGAATTTCTTCATGAAAATTTTCAACTTTTTTGAAGCCGAATTTCTTCATGAAAATTTTCAACTTTTTTGAAGCCCAAATACTTCATGAAAATTTTCAACTTTTTTGAAGCCGAATTTCTTCTTGAAAAGTTTCAACTTTTTTGAAGCCCAAATACTTCATGAAAATTTTCAACTTTTTTGAAGCCGAATTTATTCATGAAAATTTTCAACTTTTTTGAAGCCGAATTTCTTCATGAAAATTTTCAACTTTTTTGAAGCCCAAATACTTCATGAAAATTTTCAACTTTTTTGAAGCCGATTTCTTCATGAAAATTTTCAACTTTTTTGAAGCCGAATTTCTTCATGAAAATTTTCAACTTTTTTGAAGCCGAATTTCTTCATGAATATTTTCAACTTTTTTGAAGCCGATTTCTTCATGAAAATTTTCAACTTTTTTGAAGCCGAATTTCTTCATGAAAATTTTCAACTTTTTTGAAGCCGAATTTCTTCATGAATATTTTCAACTTTTTTGAAGCCCAAATACTTCATGAAAATTTTCAACTTTTCTGAAGCCCAAATACTTCATGAACATTTTCAACTTTTTTGAAGCTGAATTTCTTCTTGAAAATTTTCAACTTTTTTGAAGCCCAAATACTTCATGAAAATTTTCAACTTTTTTGAAGCCCAAATACTACATGAAAATTTTCAACTTTTTTGAAGCCGAATTTCTTCATGAAAATTTTCAACTTTTTTGAAGCCGAATTTCTTCATGAAAATTTTCAACTTTTTTGAAGCCCAAATACTTCATGAAAATTTTCAACTTTTTTGAAGCCCAAATACTTCATGAAAATTTTCAACTTTTTTGAAGCCGATTTCTTCATGAAAATTTTCAACTTTTTTGAAGCCGAATTTCTTCATGAATATTTTCAACTTTTTTGAAGCCCAAATACTTCATGAAAATTTTCAACTTTTCTGAAGCCCAAATACTTCATGAAAATTTTCAACTTTTTTGAAGCCCAAATACTTCATGAAAATTTTCAACTTTTTTGAAGCCCAAATACTTCATGAAAATTTTCAACTTTTTTGAAGCCGAATTTCTTCTTGAAAATTTTCAACTTTTTTGAAGCCCAA
>NW_026870288.1:0-7500 GCF_963584025.1 Labrus mixtus
AGTTCTCCTTATTGTAGTTCTCTTGTGATCTTGTAGTTCTCCTGTTATCTTGTAGTTCTCCTTTGATCTTGTAGTTCTCTTGTGATCTTGTAGTTCTTTTGTGATCTTGTAGTTCTCATGTGATCTTGTAGTTCTCTTGTGATCTTGTAGTTCTCCTGTAATCTTGTAGTTCTCCTGTGATCTTGTAGTTCTCTGTGATCTTGTAGTTCTCCTTATTGTAGTTCTCTTGTGATCTTGTAGTTCTCCTTATTGTAGTTCTCTTGTGATCTTGTAGTTCTCCTGTGATCTTGTAGTTCTCTTGTGATCTTGTAGTTCTCCTGTGATCTTGTAGTTCTCTGTGATCTTGTAGTTCTCATGTGATCTTTTAGTTCTCATGTGATCTTGTAGTTCTCATGTGAACTTGTAGTTCTCTTGTGATCTTCTTGTGATCTTGTAGTTCTCTTGTGATCTTCTTGTGATCTTGTAGTTCTCTTGTGATCTTGTAGTTCTCATGTGATCTTGTAGTTCTCTTGTGATCTTGTAGTTCTCATGTGATCTTGTAGTTCTCCTGGAATCTTGTAGTTCTCTTGTGATCTTGTAGTTCTCCTTATTGTAGTTCTCTTGTGATCTTGTAGTTCTCCTGTGATCTTGTAGTTCTCCTGTTATCTTGTAGTTCTCCTGTGATCTTGTAGTTCTCTGTGATTTTGTAGTTCTCTTGTGATCTTGTAGTTCTCATGTGATCTTGTAGTTCTCTTGTGATCTTCTTGTGATCTTGTAGTTCTCTTGTGATCTTGTAGTTCTCATGTGATCTTGTAGTTCTCCTGTGTTCTTGTAGTTCTCATGTGATCTTGTAGTTCTCCTTATTGTAGTTCTCTTGTGATCTTGTAGTTCTCTTGTGATCTTGTAGTTCTCTGTGATCTTGTAGTTCTCCTTATTGTAGTTCTCTTGTGATCTTGTAGTTCTCCTTATTGTAGTTCTCTTGTGATCTTCTAGTTCTCCTGTGATCTTGTAGTTCTCCTGTTATCTTGTAGTTCTCCTGTGATCTTGTAGTTCTCCTGTTATCTTGTAGTTCTCCTGTGATCTTGTAGTTCTCATGTGATCTTGTAGTTCTCTTGTGATCTTGTAGTTTTCCTGTGATCTTGTAGTTCTCATGTGATCTTGTAGTTCTCCTTATTGTAGTTCTCTTGTGATCTTGTAGTTCTCTTGTGATCTTGTAGTTCTCTGTGATCTTGTAGTTCTCCTTATTGTAGTTCTCTTGTGATCTTGTAGTTCTCCTTATTGTAGTTCTCTTGTGATCTTGTAGTTCTCCTGTTATCTTGTAGTTCTCCTTTGATCTTGTAGTTCTCTTGTGATCTTGTAGTTCTCCTGTGATCTTGTAGTTCTCTGTGATCTTGTAGTTCTCATGTGATCTTGTAGTTCTCATGTGATCTTGTAGTTCTCTTGTGATCTTGTAGTTCTCCTGTGATCTTGTAGTTCTCCTGTGATCTTGTAGTTCTCTGTGATCTTGTAGTTCTCCTTATTGTATTTCTCTTTTGATCTTGTAGTTCTCCTTATTGTAGTTCTCTTGTGATCTTGTAGTTCTCCTGTGATCTTGTAGTTCTCTTGTGATCTTGTAGTTCTCCTGTGATCTTGTAGTTCTCTTGTGATCTTGTAGTTCTCATGTGATCTTGTAGTTCTCATGTCATCTTCTTGTGATCTTGTAGTTCTCTTGTGATCTTGTAGTTCTCATGTGATCTTGTAGTTCTCTTGTGATCTTGTAGTTCTCATGTGATCTTGTAGTTCTCCTGTGATCTTGTAGTTCTCTTGTGATCTTGTAGTTCTCCTTATTGTAGTTCTCTTGTGATCTTGTAGTTCTCTTGTGATCTTGTAGTTCTCTGTGATCTTGTAGTTCTCCTGTGATCTTGTAGTTCTCCTGTTATCTTGTAGTTCTCTTGTGATCTTGTAGTTCTCTGTGATCTTGTAGTTGTCCTTATTGTAGTTCTCTTGTGATCTTGTAGTTCTCCTTATTGTAGTTCTCTTGTGATCTTGTAGTTCTCCTGTTATCTTGTAGTTCTCCTTTGATCTTGTAGTTCTCTTGTGATCTTGTAGTTCTCCTGTGATCTTGTAGTTCTCTGTGATCTTGTAGTTCTCATGTGATCTTGTAGTTCTCATGTGATCTTGTAGTTCTCATGTGATCTTGTAGTTCTCTTGTGATCTTCTTGTGATCTTGTAGTTCTCTTGTGATCTTGTAGTTCTCATGTGATCTTGTAGTTCTCTTGTGATCTTCTTGTGATCTTGTAGTTCTCTTGTGATCTTGTAGTTCTCATGTGATCTTGTAGTTCTCTTGTGATCTTCTTGTGATCTTGTAGTTCTCTTGTGATCTTGTAGTTCTCATGTGATCTTGTAGTTTTCCTGTGATCTTGTAGTTCTCTTGTGATCTTGTAGTTCTCCTTATTGTAGTTCTCTTGTGATCCTGTAGTTCTCTTGTGATATTGTATTTCTCTGTGATCTTGTAGTTCTCCTGTGATCTTGTAGTTCTCCTGTTATCTTGTAGTTCTCTTGTGATCTTGTAGTTCTCTTGTGATCTTGTACTTGTCCTTATTGTAGTTCTCTTGTGATCTTGTAGTTCTCCTTATTGTAGTTCTCTTGTGATCTTGTAGTTCTCCTGTTATCTTGTAGTTCTCCTGTGATCTTGTAGTTCTCTTGTGATCTTGTAGTTCTCCTTATTGTAGTTCTCTTGTGATCTTGTAGTTCTCTTGTGATCTTGTATTTCTCTGTGATCTTGTAGTTCTCCTGTGATCTTGTAGTTCTCTTGTGATCTTGTAGTTCTCCTGTGATCTTGTAGTTCTCATGTGATCTTGTAGTTCTCATGTGATCTTGTAGTTCTCATGTGATCTTGTAGTTCTCTTGTGATCTTCTTGTGATCTTGTAGTTCTCTTGTGATCTTGTAGTTCTCATGTGATCTTGTAGTTCTCTTGTGATCTTCTTGTGATCTTGCAGTTCTCTTGTGATCTTGTAGTTCTCATGTGATCTTGTAGTTCTCCTATGATCTTGTAGTTCTCCTGTGATCTTGTAGTTCTCTTGTGATCTTGTAGTTCTCCTGTGATCTTGTAGTTCTCATGTGATCTTGTAGTTCGCTTGTGATCTTGTAGTTCTCATGTGATTTTGTAGTTTTCTTGTGATCTTGTAGTTCTCATGTGATCTTGTAGTTTTCTTGTGATCTTGTAGTTCTCCTGTGATCTTGTAGTTCTCCTGTGATCTTGTAGTTCTCTTGTGATCTTGTAGTTCTCCTGTGATCTTGTAGTTCTCATGTGATCTTGTAGTTCGCTTGTGATCTTGTAGTTCTCATGTGATCTTGTAGTTGTCTTATGATCTTGTAGTTCTCATGTGATCTTGTAGTTTTCTTGTGATCTTGTAGTTCTCATGTGATCTTGTAGTTTTCTTGTGATCTTGTAGTTCTCCTGTGATCTTCTAGTTCTCCTGTGATCTTGTAGTTCTCATGTGATCTTGTAGTTCTCTTGTGATCTTGTAGTTCTCTTGTGATCTTGTAGTTCTCATGTGATCTTGTGGTTTTCTTGTGATCTTGTAGTTCTCTGCAGTATGAACTACTCTGCGTGTTTGTCCTTTAGACCTTTATAAAGCTCCGTGGTTTAACACTCTTTAAGCTTTGAGTTCCTGAAATAATAAAGTCTGTGTAATATCCTCGCCTGTCTCCTGATGGGTACAGTACAAACAGCTTCATGTTAAATATTTCTCTGTGTGCGGCGCCGTGTGCTGAGCAGCAGCTCTCTGGGTATTAAAGCGCTCTGCAGGGATTTGCTGAGTCATCATGAGAAGCTGCCATTCTCTAAATGAAGCTGGTAATCCCGTATCATGGATATGAACACTTTAATCCAGCCGTATGAATTCCACAGAGGCTGAGATTATATTGTTGCACAGTTTTGAAAACATAATCCAACATGTTCCCCGTCTGGATTCTCCTGTTTGATTTGTTCTCCTGGGGCATTAGATCAACTCAGAACAAAACCAAATAAAGATGGCGTTTGGTTCCTTGTAAAACCGTCAAATAAACGAGACGCATATTCTGCTCAGGTCATTTAATTAACAGTGAGAGCGTTCTGTGCCCTGAGTTTGTCTGTCAGGCATCATTCAGGTGACGACTCTGTTGGTGGACGACAACTACAAGCGGACAAACAAAAACTACAGGATCCGTGCGCGAGATAGATCGACCCGGACAGGAAGTGAGACAGAGAAACACAGAGCGTCTGGTGAATTTCAAAATAAAACACAACATACACATAAACATAATTCTCATTTGACACCTTTAACCAGACAAAATATTCCCTCATAACAAACACAAGAAGACACATCTTAGTCTCAACCATTTCCAACCTGTCCCCCCTCCCCTCCCTCGGCTCCTCTGCAACACGCTCAACACTCGATCAGATTTCACCACAAACATATCAACTATGTCCTCCATCTTCCTCATGCAGCCTCAGCTGAGGGAGGAACATGTCCTCTTCAGAGAGAGAGAGACATAGAGAGAGAGAGAGAGAGAGAGAGAGAGAGAGAGAGAGAGAGAGAGCAGCTCTGTGTGAAATCACTGCTGATGGAGTGTAATGGCTTTGGCTTTCTCTGTAGGAATCTGTAATGTCAGACATTTAGAAAAACAGTTTGAGCCAAAAACGACGACTTTAAGTGGACGCACTTTGATGAGTTAGGAGAAGAGTCTGCAGAATAAAGAAATCTACTGGAGAGTGTCCAAAGCTTTCTGAATCCAAACTCTTTTGGAGTCTTTAATGTGCAAACACGGGATTCCTCTTTACACACAAACTCTTTCATTTCATTTAAAAAGATGTTTACATCCTGGTTCTTTGTTGTGTCTGAGACTGAATCAAACATCAGATAAGACACACAGAGAGAGTCGAGGGGAGATATGTGTGCATCTCGTCCTCTGCTGCCCGGCCTGCCCTCGCTCGGCGCTGCAGCTGCAAGGTGTCACCTCTCTGGGGGGGTGCTCCTCTTACTACATGTGCCGGCCCGTGTGTCTGTGCTCAGCTGTTGAAGGATTCAAATCTAAAATCAGGACAAAGAAGAAGAAGAAGAGGAACGTTGTCTTTCTGTGACCCTGAAAGCCCGAACGCTCGGCGCCCAGATTCTGGTCACAGGATTCAGGATTCAGTCGGTGAGTCAGATGCTGAGCGGGATGAGCTCTGAGGGCGACGGCTCGAGGTGTGAACATACAAACACGACTAACACACAGAGGTTTGAGCTGACTGAACTACAGAGACAAACACTTAGAGGTGAGCAGACATCAGGAGGCCGCCATTGTTGTTGTAGTCCACCTACTCGCCTAACGCTGTTGACTGGAAGTGTACTGAGCATGTGCAGAAAGTCTCTGTTTTCAGAGGAGCTGCACGACGACAGAGACGTTTTTAGAACTCTGCAAACTGGAACACGTTTGAAAAACTCTGCCTTCGGAAACGCCGTTGTCGTTTCAGGAGAGTTAAGTTTGTGTTTGATTGAAAACATCCTTAAAGACGACACACGGACAGATGAAGTGAGATGTCCTCATTCATTTCCAGACGCCCCCCTCCCCCACCCCCCCATTATTTCATTATAAAGTGAAATCAGCTGTTTACACCCCCCCCCCCTCAGCTGTGTTCAGATCATACATGGAGACAATAACACGGCCTCACTGCTTCATGATCACGTTTCTATAAAGAGGCAGAGCTCTGAGCTCCTCCAGTCGACCGTGACTCCAGATCATCTCCGCTGATGGAAACACATGCTCGACACTCTTCAAAAATACATGAAGCAGCTCAGCGATCTGACAGGATGATTACAGCGTGGCTCACAGAGGCTCAGCGGGGGGGGGGGTACACACCGTGTATATACATCCATATAGACTGAGGAAGCAGAAACATAACACTTTACATCTCTGTGCAGAGCGGGGAGGGGAGAGAGGAGGGGAGTGAGGAGAGGAGTGTGGAGAGGAGAGAGGAGGGGAGAGAGGAGGGGAGTGAGGAGAGGAGAGAGGAGGGGAGAGAGGAGGGGAGAGAGGAGGGGAGTGAGGAGAGGAGTGAGGAGAGGAGAGAGGAGGGGAGAGAGGAGGGGAGTGAGGAGAGGAGAGAGGAGGGGAGAGAGGAGGGGAGAGAGGAGAGGAGAGAGGAGAGGAGAGAGGAGGGGAGAGAGGAGAGGAGTGAGGAGGGGAGAGAGGAGGGGAGAGAGGAGAGGAGAGAGGAGGGGAGAGGAGAGAGGAGGGGAGAGAGGAGGGGAGTGAGGAGGGGAGAGAGGAGGGGAGAGAGGAGAGGAGAGAGGAGGGGAGTGAGGAGAGGAGAGAGGAGAGGAGGGGAGAGAGGAGGGGAGAGAGGAGGGGAGAGAGGAGAGGAGAGAGGAGGGGAGAGAGGAGCGAGGAGGGGAGCGAGGAGGGGAGCGAGGAGGGGAGAGAGGAGGGGAGCGGGGAGAGAGGAGAGGAGCGGGGAGGGGAGCGAGGAGAGGAGAGAGGAGGGGAGCGAGGAGAGGAGCGAGGAGGGGAGAGAGGAGGAGAGAGAGGAGAGGAGAGAGGAGGGGAGAGAGGAGGGGAGTAAGGAGAGGAGAGAGTAGGGGAGAGAGGAGGGGAGTGAGGAGAGGAGAGAGGAGAGGAGAGGAGAGAGGAGGGGAGAGAGGAGGGGAGAGAGGAGAGGAGCGAGGAGAGGAGCGAGGAGGGGGAGCTCGTCCTGCAGCTCGTCCTCGTCCTGCAGCTCGTCCTTGTCCTGCAGCTCGTCCTCGTCCTGCAACTCGTCCTCGTCCTGCAACTCGTCCTGCAGCTCGTCCTGCAGCTCGTCCTCATCCTGCAGCTCGTCCTCATCCTGCAGCTCGTCCTCGTCCTGCAACTCGTCCTGCAGCTCGTCCTTGTCCTGCAGCTCGTCCTCGTCCTGCAACTCGTCCTGCAGCTCGTCTTGCAGCTCGTCCTCGTCCTGCAACTCGTCCTGCAGCTCGTCCTCATCCTGCAGCTCGTCCTCGTCCTGCAACTCGTCCTGCAGCTCGTCCTCGTCCTGCATCTCGTCCTGCATCTCGTCCTGCATCTCGTCCTGCATCTCGTCCTGCATCTCGTCCTGCAGCTCGTCCTCGTCCTGCAGCTCGTCCTGCAGCTCGTCCTCGTCCTGCAACTCGTCCTGCAGCTCGTCCTGCAACTCGTCCTGCAGCTCGTCCTCGTCCTGCAGCTCATCCTGCAGCTCGTCCTGCAGCTCGTCCTGCAGCTCGTCCTCGTCCTGCAACTCGTCCTGCAGCTCGTCCTCGTCCTGCAACTCGTCCTGCAGCTCATCCTGCAGCTCGTCCTGCAGCTCGTCCTGCAGCTCGTCCTCGTCCTGCAACTCGTCCTGCAACTCGTCCTGCAGCTCGTCCTCGTCCTGCAACTCGTCTTGCAGCTCGTCCTGCAGCTCGTCCTGCAGCTCGTCCTGCAGCTCGTCCTGCAGCTCGTCCTGCAGATCATCCTGCAACTCGTCCTACTGAGAGGAATTAAATTATTCAAATGTTCCTGTTTTTTTTACCTCTACAGAA
>NW_026870288.1:10000-170000 GCF_963584025.1 Labrus mixtus
TGAGCTTTTTGAGTCACGCCCTCTTGAAGTCTATCAGGGGGCGGGGCCTGTTCACGACCACGCTGCAACATGTGGACGTCTGCAGCCAGTCAGAGAGTTAAGAGCACAGAGAGCTCTGGGCCGTGACATATGAATGGGATTAGTCAGGGGTGGGCAACTGGCGGCCCGGGGGCCACATGCAGCCCCCATCAACCCTCAAGGTGGCCCTCAGAACAATTTTTACATATCAATTAATTGGAAACATGAAGAAAACATGACAAAATCTGCCATGAAATCATGAAAACCAGAAATATGTCCATAATAATATTTGATCACTGGTATATGTTGAGTTAAATTTGAGACATAATTGATTGGAATCGTTTTTGTATTCTACAATTTGGCCCTCTAGCAGTGAGAATTAAATGAATGTGGCTCCTTGCTGTGACACAAGTTGCCCATCCCTGAGATTAGTTAATACTGATGGACACGGTACATAGAAACATCTGCCATCAGTGACACATATAATAAAAAAAGAGCTTAGATTTAAGAACCAGTTAAAGTTACAGAGCGTAAAAATATGTGAATTCCTCCAAAATAACAAACAAAATATCAACCAAAAAGAAAAAAAAAGAAAGGAAATAAAAGGGGTTTAATTTGCCATTTAATCGAGCTGGTGGAGAACACGGAATTTACTCTGAAGGATTCGTACCGGAAGTCCCGCTATTCACTGCCCAGACATCCGGGCTCCAGTGGGGGAGGAACGAACACACATCCTTCTTAGAGGAACACATGAGAACATATCAGACTTCAGAGAGTGTTTCATTCACACCTTTCTCAATAACAGTGTGTGTTAAAGCGACCCGGCTGCTCTTCTACCCGACATTAACCTACAATGTTGCCATGGAGAAAGTGTCCCTCAGACGCTGGTTTGACCGAGTGGACGACACCGTGATCCTGGGAGCGCTGCCGTTCAGATCCATGACAAAACAGGTCAGACTGCCTGAACAGGAAATCCTCTTTCACCTGCAAACACTGAACACAATCCTCTTCTTCTTCTTCTTCTCTTATGTGGCATCCTTTTTAAAAACAACACCAACCCTGCACTCATTTTCACTTCATTTGTCTGTCTACTCGCTGTTATATTGTATAGTTTCTGCTTATTATATGTCTACACTCATAACTTATGTCAATACTGTCCATTTATGACTCTGTTTTTGCACATTTACATTCAATCTTCCATATTTAATCTTCCTATTTAAGACTAGTAATGTTTAGTTAGATCCTGGTTGTATATATTCACATTCTTAGTTTTAGTGCTTATTTACTTTGTATTTAATATTATATTGTGTTTAGATTTGCTAACATTGTGTTTTTTACTCATATTGTGTGTTTGGATAACCTGCTGCTGTAACGCCACAATTTCCCAGTTTGGGATCAATAAAGTAATTCTATTATATTCTATTTCAAGTAGTAGATTTATAGATAGATACCACAAATCTTCTATTTACTTCACTCTATGAAAACAAAGCTCAAACAAAACTTGTGCACAGCCCAAGATGGGAAAGACTATGAAATTGTAAATGTATACCAGAAAGATTAACTTAATGTGTATAAATTTAGGATGTCAATTAAAAAAAAAAACAGTAAATCATTTAGTTGATCTTGTTTTGTAGGACAGCATGCAAACCTGCCTCATGGCCTGTATACATACAGTATACGGCCCCCCGTTTTTCTTTTTAAGATTTATTTTTGTGCCTTTATTGTAGAGATAGGATAGTGGATAGAGTCTGAAATCAGGGAAAGAAGTCATTTAAGGATACCTTTCCGATAGAAAAGGACAGCTGTCATTAAAAGTAACACATGAACACCAAGATTCCTTCAAGTGTTTGTGTCGCCATGTCGGCTTGTCCCCCCCAACGCTGTAAACCTAGGGGAAACACTGCATAATGAGTATTATGTTGTCTTACTTGGACAGATGATTTAGTAGTAAATCTGTTTTTTTGTGTCTTGCTGCTTTTTCTCCTTATTTTTAATTCCTCAAACAAACTATTTTGACACTTTATATTTTGGGGCCTCTAATTGAGACCTGCCTTCATATGTCAAAACATACGGCAACAGAATAGAAGAAGAAGAATGTATACTTTATTGATCCCGCGAGGGGAAATTCGTTTTTTACACTCTGTCTAGTAAACATGCTACACAAACATAGGCTGAAATACACACACATGCACAAATAGGATCCTATGGACATGCACTAATGGAGAGGTCTCAGAGTGAGGGGGCTGCCCACAGCGGGCTGGACTTGGTCCGTGCCGGGACTTGAACCGGCGCCCCTCCGATTCCCAACCCAAGTCCCTACAGACTGAGCTACTGCCGCCCACAATATTTAGGCTAGTCAAAGAGACTGGGCCTTAAATGGGGAGGGGCTTTAAAAAAAAAAGAAGTATGGTAGAGAAATAAATAGATAGCAGTGTTTCCTCTTTTTTTAACAATTAGGGGTGGTGGCCTGGTCCCCGGCGGGGGATTGAATGAATGTGAGTTTTGTGTGATTAGAGCTGTCGTTGTTGAATTGTCCTCTTTTCTTTATGCAGCCACCGTCAGGCCCAAGGATGCCGTCACTCACAACCAGCTGACAGCGTTTGGGGAGTATGTGTCCGAAATGATGCCCAAATACATCCAGCAGGTTCAGGTCAGTTCATCTGCTTCTTTATGAACATTATATACTAGAGTGCTTTTCACATAATATGCAGCCCTGCAAATTTCAATGTGTTGCAATATTTGTCTTTATACTCATGTTACGTGTAGTTTAGCAGAATCACAACATCAACAAAAGAGCAGAGAAGAACATACTGGAGAACAGGAAACTTAATGCAGCTGTTCAATTACGTGCGCAGAGATCGCACCGGTCATGTGCATACAGTCTGTGATTGTGCACGGATTGCAGGGAATAAACGTCACACCCTCCCACTCTCTCTTCGGATTTTTTTTATGCCGTTTATTTTTTAGAGAAAGAACAGTGGCTAGGGTCATATATATCGTGGGAAAGGAGCCACACGGCCGCCAGCTTTGAGGGCTATAGCCTCAGTACATGGGGCGCGCAACCAACCACTAGGCTACAGGCGCCCCTAAGAACTCAGAGATTTTATCATGCTGTGTTCTAACATCAGTTCACTCAAACTTCATGCAGAACAAATTGAGACCACTTGAGCTAAATGCATTTACTCATTTGGATGTGTAGGTGACCTGTTATAATGAGCTGGAGGTGATGATCCATCCTGATGGCGTTGTCCCTGTGCTGACCTTCCTGAGGGACCACACCAACGCCCAGTTCAGGAACATGATCGACCTGACGGCTGTCGACATCCCCTCACGGCAGAACCGCTTTGAGGTAGCTGTCAAACCACGGACACACAGACAGAGACTGATTCGGCTTTTATTCTTTCTACACTTTTTTTTACTTTTCTTCTAACAATATTTCTGTGCCTGTTCTGGTTCTCTTAAGATACATTTAAGTTGTCTGAATGTTGTTGATAATGTGTCTTTGTTGCTTCACAGATTGTGTACAACCTGCTGTCGCTGCGCTACAACTCCCGTATCCGTGTTAAGACGTACACAGATGAGTTAACCCCTGTGGACTCTGCTGTGCCGGTCCACATGGCTGCAAACTGGTACGAGAGGGAGCTGAGTCAGAACCTGCAGGCCCAGTCTGAAGAGTCAGCATTTATTTATTTGAATCCCACGTCAGTCTTTCTCAGTGGGGACTAAAAAAAGGGGGGGAAAAAACCTGGGTTCAAATGACTGACAACTAGAAGAAGTTTTGGATTTGTTTCAGTAGATTGTTTCATCCTGCAGCCATGAAACAGTCTGTGATGGCTGCAAAATAATGTTCAGGGGAAATGAGACAACTTCAACTCAGTCAAGTTTGTATGTATTGCACGTTTAAGACAGCGTCTGCTGGCGCACTCACACTAGGCCCAGTTGTCCCGTACCGTGCTAAAGCCAATCGCTTCGTCCAAGCATGCCAGGGGAAGTGTATCGTGCACTAGTCAAATGAACTGGACTTTAGGGGTGAAGCATGTGAGTGCGCCCTAAGAGGCAGAACCAGACTCATGATGGACAGCCGTCTGCTGAGATTGTGTTGGGATAGAGGGAGATGCAGGAAGAAGAGAAGGATAGAGACAAACAACAAAGAATACGATCTATTTATAGCTACAATGTCAGTTGATCAGTGCACCTTTTAAATTTGTTATAAAAAAACTGAATTCCTCTTTAGCGAGTCAAATAGATTAGCTGGAGTAATTGTGTGATTTTGGCGTTTCTGTGTGTTTTGCCAGGTGTGGGACATGTTCGGTGTGTTCTTCGCCAACCACCCAGACCTGAGGCGTATTCTGACCGACTACGGCTTCGAGGGTCATCCCTTCAGGAAGGACTTTCCTCTCTCGGGATACGTGGAGGTGAGTGCTGACAACAACACGTCCTGCTGCAACAGTGCAGCTTGGTCTGTTTTAATCTGCCTCATCGGTGAATTAATCATTTTGTTTCCTTCCAAAAATAAATGCAGTAGTATTGGCATGGTGTCAGTGAGACTGGCAGGATGGAAGCTGTGCCCAGACGTTTAGTCTCAACCTCTGCTGGAGCCTGTGTTTGTGTTTTTTTATTCAATTATTTATAGAGCTCATGGTAATGAAGTCAGGGCTCCCACCGGCCCTGAACACATCCTCTATAGTTCCTGCCAAGAAAGGATAATTTATCCTCAAAGTACTTTCAGTAGTACTTTAAGTGCATCTATTTCCTTGAAGGAATAAATAATTAAATTAGCCTCTTAGATCTGGTTTTAAAAATGTATCATCTGGTCAGGATCTCATAAAAGAAAAAGCTCCTTGTGGATTATTTCTTGTTACATTTTTGAGTTTTTTTTTAGTCTTTGGGATGCATCAATGATAACCTCAAAAACCCTCAAACTGCTTTGAAGAGATGTAAACATGCATTCATATTGACAACTGACGCGTGTCTCCCTCCTCAGGTGCGCTATGATGACAAGGTGAAGCGCGTGGTGGCTGAGCCCGTGGAGCTGTCGCAGGAGTTCAGGAAGTTTGACCTGAACACGCCCTGGGAGGTTTTCCCGGCGCACAGGGAGCCCAAAGACGCCCCGCCCAAACTGGAGGCTGGAGAGGCTCCTGAGAAGAAATGACGTCCCTCATGATTCATCCCCACGTTCTGTCTGTCCGAGTCATTTTGGGATCCCCCGCCCCCCAACTGAACAAAGCCACCTGAATATTTATGTAAATAAAACTAAGAATAAAACAATCCTGAAAAGAGATTTTTTTGTGGTGCTGTAAGTTATCTGGTCAACTGTGTGTGTACACCTGAACTTTACCCCTCTAAATGTGACTCCACATTTCATCCCTTACCCTTACAACCTTCTAAAATCAGCTGCTGATATTTCAGCATCCTCTTTTCTGGTTTCAGCATTTCAGTGTGTCTCCTTGCTGCCTGGATTTCCTCCTGATTAGGCCCAGTCGTCATGGTTTATTTTGCCTTTGTCAGATAGGAAAGATGAAGAGAGACAGGAAAAGTTGGGAGGAGAGAGTGGTGGGCGACATGCAGCAAAAGGCTGACAACCGTCGCTGTGAAGAGGACTACAGCCTCCATACGTGGGGCGTGCGACTATCGGCTCCCCGTCATCGTTTATTTTGACAAAGATTTTCTAAACTTCAGGCTAAGAAAGCTTAAAGAAAAATAGACCTAATAAAAAGAGGACAAGGGGGTGTTCAGAATTTTTGGCCATTTATTTGATCAACTGAATCATTCGATCGTTTGCTAAATTGACTGAATTATGAATCATCATTTCAATAATTACTAAGAGTCTTTAAGACCTATAAAAACTTTCTCTGTAAAGCGTACATTTGTGACACATGCTGGATAATGTCACTGAAACAGCTGAAGAGAGCACACTTGCTGTTCCCAACCCACTTTTGCCATCACTATGGACACACAAGCAGGTGTACCTATGTAATATACTGTAGGTTAATTAATCAATCCTATAGGGGTGAACTGTTGCCTGTATTATTTATTTATTTATTTATATCTTATAGTCACTGTTGAATATTTATAAACTAAACACAAATTACAAACTCATTCAATAAATTGATCAATCTAAAATCAACTAAAAGAAAGTGGTCATGATAGAAAGATAATTCAACATCTTGTGTTCAACTCCTACAAAGTGAAGTTTTCCCGCGCCGCGAGCCGCCTCCCCTCCTCCTCCCCCTCCCCTTCGCGTGAGCTATGTGAGCTGCAGACAGACAGCAGGGAGATGAGGAGCGGCCTTTAAGGTAAGCAAACTTGATGTTTCTTTTAAGAGTTTATCAGGTTTTTATGCCATGTGGTTCATCCAGTCATGTTATGACAGTGAACTCACAAAAAATGTGAAACTGATAATTTTCTGTGAAGTTGGTGAAGATAAATTGATATTTATCCACAAAGCTAACTAACGTTAGCTAACGTGCAACTCGCTAGCTAACGTTAGCTAGCGAGTTGCACTCTGGCTAAGTAAGCTGGGTAGAAAACAAGCTTTAGCAAGTTGTTCTGGTGATGGATAGTCTTATTAAACATCAGAATAACTGAACTGCAGCAAGCCACCATCAAGACTGTCATTTCAAGGTAATATTAGCAGGGTTGCCAACTTTCAGGAATTGCTTGGTGTGAGATTAGTTAGGGAGTGGTAGGATGGACACTGAAACATGATATTAAACGGTCACCTGGGCTAAATTATTAAAGACAGTAGTATTGATAAGCTCTGACATTACTGGTTCTTTTATCTGTACTTTTTTTAATGTTTTGGTGTCATTTCTCTGTGTCAGAGCTGACAGCTCAGACACAGAGAGGAGCTCCTCATACTCTTTACTGTAAGTACAATAAACCTTCAGGAGAAAAATGCCAGTGCTTTATCAATACACCTGTTCAACGAGCATAAACATGTAAATATGTAGAAAGTGATATTTCAATCTGCTCTGTCCCCAGTCATTTAACTGTTTAGCTTATTGTGCCAGTATCTTAAAATCTGACAAATACTGACTGATGTCTGTGTTCTAAATTCTTTCTAAACTTCACTCAGTATTTTGATGTTAGGAATATGATTTATTATATACAGTGGGTCCGGAAAGTATTCAGACCCCTTTACATTTTTCACTCTTTGTTTCATTGCAGCCATTTGCTAAAATCAAAAAAGT
This sequence comes from Labrus mixtus, assembly GCF_963584025.1. NCBI lineage: Eukaryota > Metazoa > Chordata > Actinopteri > Labriformes > Labridae > Labrus > Labrus mixtus. The sequence continues at coordinate 17,212 of NW_026870288.1, forward strand.
TCATTGTATTTCTCATTAATGTACACTCAGCACCCCATCTTGACAGAAAAAAAACAGAAATGTAGAAATATTTGCTAATTTATTAAAAAAGAAAAACTGAAATATCACATGGTCATAAGTATTCAGACCCTTTGCTGTGACACTCATATTTAACTCACATGCTGTCCATTTCTTCTGATCCTCCTTGAGATGGTTCTGCTCCTTCATTGGAGTCCAGCTGTGTTTAATTAAACTGATTGGACTTGATTAGGAAAGGCACACACCTGTCTATATAAGACCTTACAGCTCACAGTGCATGTCAGAGCAAATGAGAATCATGAGGTCGAAGGAACTGCCCAGGTGTGAAAAACTTGTTGCATCATTCCCAAGAAGACTCATGGCTGTACTAGCTCAGAAGGGTGCTTCTACTCAATACTGAGCAAAGGGTCTGATTAGCTGGGTCTGAAGCTGGGTTAGACAACTTTTTAGAGCCATTTTGCTTATATTTAGTGAAAGTCTTTTACCTTGCAAAACATGGGAGTTGCTAGTCTACCACCGCCTCAATTAATTAGTTAGATTAGTTTAAGCCCAGTTCAGACCAAAGATTTGCGACGAGACGAAACGAAACCGTTTTAGAACGTTGCAGGTAAACGTTGCAGCAGTGTGAACTGGCCCGTTTCGTCTCGAATCAAACCGGCTGATGTTGTCGCCTGTGACTCAACTTGTCAAGTCTCCAGCAGCTGATTTTAGAATGTAAGTCATAGCCAATCAGCTCGTAGCAAAGTCTGCTGGTTGAAATGGCAGTTTGGGATGGAGGCTCAATGAGAGAGAGAGAGAGAGAGAGGGTTGAGCGAGTACACACTTCATAGGGAGAGGGAGCGCAGTAATCGAGAACAAAGCAGTGAATCAGGGAAATAAAACGATATTTAGATATTTTAGTTTCATCACTACTAGAAATGTAGCTGTAGCAAGTATCTCTTTGTCCTCATTTATATTTTATGATGCTACAAATTCTATACAGTTACGAAAAAAGCCTGAAAAGTCAGAAGTTTCATATACACAGCAACATAAACTTGCCTTTAGCTGACATTAATAATTAACGTGTATTTCTCTCGGTTTAACAGCATTAGCAAGTGATGGTGGCAGCACTGGCAAGCAAACACAAAAATATGTAATTTTAAAAAACACCAAAGTTAACCACTCACAAAGCTAACATTAGTAGCAAACTAACGTTGATAGCTTATGCAGCTGAGCTTAACATGTTTGCTAACTTGACGGACCTATCTGGGTGCGTTTTCAGCTTCCTGATAAAATTTGATGTGGTCGATCCAGCGCCCTTTATGTTCATATTACAGACGTTGTATTCGGTGATTATTTTGTTTAGGCTTTGCGTGAAGTTATTAAAGCCAGGCGATATGACAAATGGTAATAAAACTGCAGCAGCAGCAGCAGCAGCAGGTGATGTGCTCACCATGGTGTCACCTGTGGAGCGTGGCCGCTCGCGCACCAGAGGGAATGACATTCTGCTTGTGATGTTAATGCACCAAAAAGTACAAAAATAAAAAGATTGTGCACAAGTCCCAAATCTCAAGTCTGAGTCGAGTCTCAAGTCTTTGGGGGGCGAGTCCAAGTCAAGTCTCAAGTCACATTTGTGTGCAACTTAAAGTTATACTCTGTAAGATTTTCATCTATTTAATTGCCTTTTAAGTTACTATCTATCAAAGAGTGAGTTAAAACAATGGTGATTGATCATATGACCCACTAATGAAAGCACTTCTACTTGCCTTTTTGCCAAGTTTTTCAATATCTGTGTCTGTGGCGACAGTCCCGGGCTAGATGTAATAGGCCGCCATGTTAGTGACGCTGCTGACAGCGGTTGGTCTGTCGGCCGAGATCGTCACTAACGGTTATGCTGCGTTCACTTGTAAACGGAAATTGGGAACTTCCAACTTCTGAGTCAGGCTTGTAGTAAGGGCAGAAGTGTAATAGGAACATGTGTGTATGGATTTAAGAGGGTAACATATAGACATAGGGGACGGACTGGAAGTAGAGAGGTGAATGTGTTTCAATAAAGTTTACAAAAGAGCAAAAAAAAAAAAAAGTCAACACATATTGACCGTGAACGTGACAAGATGGAGGGCTCTGAAAGAACAGGCTCGCCTGCAATTACATCTTACTGTCAAAGAGGCCGCTAGAAACAATGTATCTCAAATGTTATGGCGTACAAGTTTAAGTGCTACTCAAGTCCAAGTCTGAAACTCAAGTCCCCATCTCTGATAGGGTATTTTTATGTTACACTACTGTTGCACAGCTTTGCCTTAGCTTGCAAAGTATTAGGCTCCAATTTGAAAGATGGTAGACTGTGCTAGTGGATAAAAAATAGTAATTGGTGTTTTTTCTTACTTTAAAGGTCGAGGTGTGCTTGCTGTGGAGGTTTTCAACAAAGGAGATTTCGTGCTTGAATACCGTGGTAAACTTTTCAAACAGGATGGTCTTCTTACGAAGAACTACAATGACACAGAAGCAGTATTCCTGTTTGACTTCAAATGGAAAGGGGGATGTTGGTGGTAAGTTATAATAAATATGCTTTTGTTGGCAGGTGTAATACATTACAATAGTTTTAGGAAATGAGCTTTGAATGGCCTGTTAACCTAAGGATATCCCAATTTCTAACAAACCATGCAAGAGACTCACCACCCCGGTAGTACCCTGTAAATGTATATTGCTGCAAGCTACCTCAATTGTTTGCTCAGCTTTCAAATAAAACGTGCCCTTCTTAACACTGTAGCCAAACAAAGTAGGTAACTTCTACTCTTAACATCAATATTCTTTTCCTTAAGTCTTGATGCATCTGTTGAAGACAAGTCACTGGGAAGGCTTGTGAATGATGACCACATCAAGCCTAACTGTAGGATAAAAGCTATTGATGTTGGTGGGATGCCACATCTTTGCCTGTTTGCCCATTAAGACATCGCCCCAGGTGAAGAAATACCTTACAATTACGGGGATTCAGACTGGCCTTGGCGCAGACAGGTACAATTTGTTTAATGTTGATAATAGTTGTTTTGGTCATTTTCAGATGAAACTGATCTCATTGTGTCTTGAGATTTGACCTATATCATGATTGTTTTAATTTTTTTCCGGTTTCCTTTTCCAGCAGAAAATGGCACCTGATGTCAGCGAGCAGCTGACACCTGATGTCAGGGACAGACCTCAGGTAGGGGCCAGTTTATAAAATACTACTTAATCTCTTAGAGATTGTAAGGTGTTTGTTCTCAGTGTAGTACTCAGTGGGTTTCAGAGTATGTATTATTGTCCAGTGTTTCTCTTATGACAACCCAAGTAGTAATGTACTGTAAGGACAATGATCTGTGTTTGGAATGTCTCCTAAAGTACTGACAGACTTACATACTGGTGTTTTAACATTATACATAGATGAATGTCCCCAATTAGGTATGAGTAGCTTGTGTGTGTGTGTGAGTTTGAACGACCCCAAAAGTAATAATATAATAATAATAATAACAATAATAATAATTATTATTATTATTATTATTGTTATTATTATTATCTTTATATATAGAGCACTCTTCTTAATCCATATGACAAAGTGCTTCATAAAGGCATCAAAATGAAATTCATAAAATCATCACGTTTTAAAAGAAAACATATAGAAAACAATTTAGTGTCTAAAACCCAATGCATATCAAGATGCATATCACATGCTGTCCATTTCTTCTGATCCTCCTTGAGATGGTTCTGCTCCTTCATTGGAGTCCAGCTGTGTTTAATTAAACTGATTGGACTTGATTAGGAAAGGCACACACCTGTCTATATAAGACCTTACAGCTCACAGTGCATGTCAGAGCAAATGAGAATCATGAGGTCGAAGGAACTGCCCAGGTGTGAAAAACTTGTTGCATCATTCCCAAGAAGACTCATGGCTGTACTAGCTCAGAAGGGTGCTTCTACTCAATACTGAGCAAAGGGTCTGAATACTTATGACCATGTGATATTTCAGTTTTTCTTTTTTAATAAATTTGCAAAAATTTCTACATTTCTGTTTTTTTTCTGTCAAGATGGGGTGCTGAGTGTACATTAATGAGAAATAAAATGAACTTTTTTGATTTTAGCAAATGGCTGCAATGAAACAGAGTGAAAAATGTAAAGGGGTCTGAATACTTTCCGGACCCACTGTATATAGATATATTCTTGTGTGCATAATAAAATAACGAGTGTGTGTGAGAGAAGGGTAAATACCTTGAGCTACACACTGAGGATCACAACAGGTTTCCTCCAGGTAAATCCACTGCATTTGCTACTTAAGAGATTTGATTATGAGGGTAAAAAGCCTGCATTAGTTTGTGACTAAGCTATCAATATAAAATGTATATCCTGGTATAAAGGAAACTAATAAATGTATGTTAGCTTAACTGGGTGGCTCACATATGTTAATTATACATGAAATATTCTGTCAAACAGATGATATGGCTGGCAATGAAGCGATAATGGAGAGATCTGTGAGGAGAAGACGAGTCCGTCCTCAACAGGATGCCGAACAACACATTAAACTGAAAACTGACAAGGCTGGTCTCACAGAGCATTTTATCAACCCATACAAAGGTAAGTTCTTACATTTTGCAAGTAGTGTTTGTGTCAGTTGTACACAGCCTATTAATAATAATAATGTTGAATTACACTATGTAAATTCAAAATTCATCATTGCTTCCTATGCGTATCTCATTTACACAAGGCTACTTTGTACTGGCAGTGTGGATTGGCTATTAACATTTTAAAGCTGGGTTAGACAACTTTTTAGAGCCATTTTGCTTATATTCAGTGAAAGTCTTTTACCTTGCAAAACATGGGAGTTGCTAGTCTACCACCGCCTCAATTAATTAGTTAGATTAGTTTAAGCCCAGTTCAGACCAAAGATTTGCGACGAGACGAAACGAAACCGTTTTAGAACGTTGCAGGTAAACGTTGCAGCAGTGTGAACTGGCCCGTTTCGTCTCGAATCAAACCGGCTGATGTTGTCGCCTGTGACTCAACTTGTCAAGTCTCCAGCAGCTGATTTTAGAATGTAAGTCATAGCCAATCAGCTCGTAGCAAAGTCTGCTGGTTGAAATGGCAGTTTGGGATGGAGGCTCAATGAGAGAGAGAGAGAGAGAGAGGGTTGAGCGAGTACACACTTCATAGGGAGAGGGAGCGCAGTAATCGAGAACAAAGCAGTGAATCAGGGAAATAAAACGATATTTAGATATTTTAGTTTCATCACTACTAGAAATGTAGCTGTAGCAAGTATCTCTTTGTCCTCATTTATATTTTATGATGCTACAAATTCTATACAGTTACGAAAAAAGCCTGAAAAGTCAGAAGTTTCATATACACAGCAACATAAACTTGCCTTTAGCTGACATTAATAATTAACGTGTATTTCTCTCGGTTTAACAGCATTAGCAAGTGATGGTGGCAGCACTGGCAAGCAAACACAAAAATATGTAATTTTAAAAAACACCAAAGTTAACCACTCACAAAGCTAACATTAGTAGCAAACTAACGTTGATAGCTTATGCAGCTGAGCTTAACATGTTTGCTAACTTGACGGACCTATCTGGGTGCGTTTTCAGCTTCCTGATAAAATTTGATGTGGTCGATCCAGCGCCCTTTATGTTCATATTACAGACGTTGTATTCGGTGATTATTTTGTTTAGGCTTTGCGTGAAGTTATTAAAGCCAGGCGATATGACAAATGGTAATAAAACTGCAGCAGCAGCAGCAGCAGCAGGTGATGTGCTCACCATGGTGTCACCTGTGGAGCGTGGCCGCTCGCGCACCAGAGGGAATGACATTCTGCTTGTGATGTTAATGCACCAAAAAGTACAAAAATAAAAAGATTGTGCACAAGTCCCAAATCTCAAGTCTGAGTCGAGTCTCAAGTCTTTGGGGGGCGAGTCCAAGTCAAGTCTCAAGTCACATTTGTGTGCAACTTAAAGTTATACTCTGTAAGATTTTCATCTATTTAATTGCCTTTTAAGTTACTATCTATCAAAGAGTGAGTTAAAACAATGGTGATTGATCATATGACCCACTAATGAAAGCACTTCTACTTGCCTTTTTGCCAAGTTTTTCAATATCTGTGTCTGTGGCGACAGTCCCGGGCTAGATGTAATAGGCCGCCATGTTAGTGACGCTGCTGACAGCGGTTGGTCTGTCGGCCGAGATCGTCACTAACGGTTATGCTGCGTTCACTTGTAAACGGAAATTGGGAACTTCCAACTTCTGAGTCAGGCTTGTAGTAAGGGCAGAAGTGTAATAGGAACATGTGTGTATGGATTTAAGAGGGTAACATATAGACATAGGGGACGGACTGGAAGTAGAGAGGTGAATGTGTTTCAATAAAGTTTACAAAAGAGCAAAAAAAAAAAAAAGTCAACACATATTGACCGTGAACGTGACAAGATGGAGGGCTCTGAAAGAACAGGCTCGCCTGCAATTACATCTTACTGTCAAAGAGGCCGCTAGAAACAATGTATCTCAAATGTTATGGCGTACAAGTTTAAGTGCTACTCAAGTCCAAGTCTGAAACTCAAGTCCCCATCTCTGATAGGGTATTTTTATGTTACACTACTGTTGCACAGCTTTGCCTTAGCTTGCAAAGTATTAGGCTCCAATTTGAAAGATGGTAGACTGTGCTAGTGGATAAAAAATAGTAATTGGTGTTTTTTCTTACTTTAAAGGTCGAGGTGTGCTTGCTGTGGAGGTTTTCAACAAAGGAGATTTCGTGCTTGAATACCGTGGTAAACTTTTCAAACAGGATGGTCTTCTTACGAAGAACTACAATGACACAGAAGCAGTATTCCTGTTTGACTTCAAATGGAAAGGGGGATGTTGGTGGTAAGTTATAATAAATATGCTTTTGTTGGCAGGTGTAATACATTACAATAGTTTTAGGAAATGAGCTTTGAATGGCCTGTTAACCTAAGGATATCCCAATTTCTAACAAACCATGCAAGAGACTCACCACCCCGGTAGTACCCTGTAAATGTATATTGCTGCAAGCTACCTCAATTGTTTGCTCAGCTTTCAAATAAAACGTGCCCTTCTTAACACTGTAGCCAAACAAAGTAGGTAACTTCTACTCTTAACATCAATATTCTTTTCCTTAAGTCTTGATGCATCTGTTGAAGACAAGTCACTGGGAAGGCTTGTGAATGATGACCACATCAAGCCTAACTGTAGGATAAAAGCTATTGATGTTGGTGGGATGCCACATCTTTGCCTGTTTGCCCATTAAGACATCGCCCCAGGTGAAGAAATACCTTACAATTACGGGGATTCAGACTGGCCTTGGCGCAGACAGGTACAATTTGTTTAATGTTGATAATAGTTGTTTTGGTCATTTTCAGATGAAACTGATCTCATTGTGTCTTGAGATTTGACCTATATCATGATTGTTTTAATTTTTTTCCGGTTTCCTTTTCCAGCAGAAAATGGCACCTGATGTCAGCGAGCAGCTGACACCTGATGTCAGGGACAGACCTCAGGTAGGGGCCAGTTTATAAAATACTACTTAATCTCTTAGAGATTGTAAGGTGTTTGTTCTCAGTGTAGTACTCAGTGGGTTTCAGAGTATGTATTATTGTCCAGTGTTTCTCTTATGACAACCCAAGTAGTAATGTACTGTAAGGACAATGATCTGTGTTTGGAATGTCTCCTAAAGTACTGACAGACTTACATACTGGTGTTTTAACATTATACATAGATGAATGTCCCCAATTAGGTATGAGTAGCTTGTGTGTGTGTGTGAGTTTGAACGACCCCAAAAGTAATAATATAATAATAATAATAACAATAATAATAATTATTATTATTATTATTATTGTTATTATTATTATCTTTATATATAGAGCACTCTTCTTAATCCATATGACAAAGTGCTTCATAAAGGCATCAAAATGAAATTCATAAAATCATCACGTTTTAAAAGAAAACATATAGAAAACAATTTAGTGTCTAAAACCCAATGCATATCAAGATGCATATCACATGCTGTCCATTTCTTCTGATCCTCCTTGAGATGGTTCTGCTCCTTCATTGGAGTCCAGCTGTGTTTAATTAAACTGATTGGACTTGATTAGGAAAGGCACACACCTGTCTATATAAGACCTTACAGCTCACAGTGCATGTCAGAGCAAATGAGAATCATGAGGTCGAAGGAACTGCCCAGGTGTGAAAAACTTGTTGCATCATTCCCAAGAAGACTCATGGCTGTACTAGCTCAGAAGGGTGCTTCTACTCAATACTGAGCAAAGGGTCTGAATACTTATGACCATGTGATATTTCAGTTTTTCTTTTTTAATAAATTTGCAAAAATTTCTACATTTCTGTTTTTTTTCTGTCAAGATGGGGTGCTGAGTGTACATTAATGAGAAATAAAATGAACTTTTTTGATTTTAGCAAATGGCTGCAATGAAACAGAGTGAAAAATGTAAAGGGGTCTGAATACTTTCCGGACCCACTGTATATAGATATATTCTTGTGTGCATAATAAAATAACGAGTGTGTGTGAGAGAAGGGTAAATACCTTGAGCTACACACTGAGGATCACAACAGGTTTCCTCCAGGTAAATCCACTGCATTTGCTACTTAAGAGATTTGATTATGAGGGTAAAAAGCCTGCATTAGTTTGTGACTAAGCTATCAATATAAAATGTATATCCTGGTATAAAGGAAACTAATAAATGTATGTTAGCTTAACTGGGTGGCTCACATATGTTAATTATACATGAAATATTCTGTCAAACAGATGATATGGCTGGCAATGAAGCGATAATGGAGAGATCTGTGAGGAGAAGACGAGTCCGTCCTCAACAGGATGCCGAACAACACATTAAACTGAAAACTGACAAGGCTGGTCTCACAGAGCATTTTATCAACCCATACAAAGGTAAGTTCTTACATTTTGCAAGTAGTGTTTGTGTCAGTTGTACACAGCCTATTAATAATAATAATGTTGAATTACACTATGTAAATTCAAAATTCATCATTGCTTCCTATGCGTATCTCATTTACACAAGGCTACTTTGTACTGGCAGTGTGGATTGGCTATTAACATTTTAAAGCTGGGTTAGACAACTTTTTAGAGCCATTTTGCTTATATTCAGTGAAAGTCTTTTACCTTGCAAAACATGGGAGTTGCTAGTCTACCACCGCCTCAATTAATTAGTTAGATTAGTTTAAGCCCAGTTCAGACCAAAGATTTGCGACGAGACGAAACGAAACCGTTTTAGAACGTTGCAGGTAAACGTTGCAGCAGTGTGAACTGGCCCGTTTCGTCTCGAATCAAACCGGCTGATGTTGTCGCCTGTGACTCAACTTGTCAAGTCTCCAGCAGCTGATTTTAGAATGTAAGTCATAGCCAATCAGCTCGTAGCAAAGTCTGCTGGTTGAAATGGCAGTTTGGGATGGAGGCTCAATGAGAGAGAGAGAGAGAGAGAGGGTTGAGCGAGTACACACTTCATAGGGAGAGGGAGCGCAGTAATCGAGAACAAAGCAGTGAATCAGGGAAATAAAACGATATTTAGATATTTTAGTTTCATCACTACTAGAAATGTAGCTGTAGCAAGTATCTCTTTGTCCTCATTTATATTTTATGATGCTACAAATTCTATACAGTTACGAAAAAAGCCTGAAAAGTCAGAAGTTTCATATACACAGCAACATAAACTTGCCTTTAGCTGACATTAATAATTAACGTGTATTTCTCTCGGTTTAACAGCATTAGCAAGTGATGGTGGCAGCACTGGCAAGCAAACACAAAAATATGTAATTTTAAAAAACACCAAAGTTAACCACTCACAAAGCTAACATTAGTAGCAAACTAACGTTGATAGCTTATGCAGCTGAGCTTAACATGTTTGCTAACTTGACGGACCTATCTGGGTGCGTTTTCAGCTTCCTGATAAAATTTGATGTGGTCGATCCAGCGCCCTTTATGTTCATATTACAGACGTTGTATTCGGTGATTATTTTGTTTAGGCTTTGCGTGAAGTTATTAAAGCCAGGCGATATGACAAATGGTAATAAAACTGCAGCAGCAGCAGCAGCAGCAGGTGATGTGCTCACCATGGTGTCACCTGTGGAGCGTGGCCGCTCGCGCACCAGAGGGAATGACATTCTGCTTGTGATGTTAATGCACCAAAAAGTACAAAAATAAAAAGATTGTGCACAAGTCCCAAATCTCAAGTCTGAGTCGAGTCTCAAGTCTTTGGGGGGCGAGTCCAAGTCAAGTCTCAAGTCACATTTGTGTGCAACTTAAAGTTATACTCTGTAAGATTTTCATCTATTTAATTGCCTTTTAAGTTACTATCTATCAAAGAGTGAGTTAAAACAATGGTGATTGATCATATGACCCACTAATGAAAGCACTTCTACTTGCCTTTTTGCCAAGTTTTTCAATATCTGTGTCTGTGGCGACAGTCCCGGGCTAGATGTAATAGGCCGCCATGTTAGTGACGCTGCTGACAGCGGTTGGTCTGTCGGCCGAGATCGTCACTAACGGTTATGCTGCGTTCACTTGTAAACGGAAATTGGGAACTTCCAACTTCTGAGTCAGGCTTGTAGTAAGGGCAGAAGTGTAATAGGAACATGTGTGTATGGATTTAAGAGGGTAACATATAGACATAGGGGACGGACTGGAAGTAGAGAGGTGAATGTGTTTCAATAAAGTTTACAAAAGAGCAAAAAAAAAAAAAAGTCAACACATATTGACCGTGAACGTGACAAGATGGAGGGCTCTGAAAGAACAGGCTCGCCTGCAATTACATCTTACTGTCAAAGAGGCCGCTAGAAACAATGTATCTCAAATGTTATGGCGTACAAGTTTAAGTGCTACTCAAGTCCAAGTCTGAAACTCAAGTCCCCATCTCTGATAGGGTATTTTTATGTTACACTACTGTTGCACAGCTTTGCCTTAGCTTGCAAAGTATTAGGCTCCAATTTGAAAGATGGTAGACTGTGCTAGTGGATAAAAAATAGTAATTGGTGTTTTTTCTTACTTTAAAGGTCGAGGTGTGCTTGCTGTGGAGGTTTTCAACAAAGGAGATTTCGTGCTTGAATACCGTGGTAAACTTTTCAAACAGGATGGTCTTCTTACGAAGAACTACAATGACACAGAAGCAGTATTCCTGTTTGACTTCAAATGGAAAGGGGGATGTTGGTGGTAAGTTATAATAAATATGCTTTTGTTGGCAGGTGTAATACATTACAATAGTTTTAGGAAATGAGCTTTGAATGGCCTGTTAACCTAAGGATATCCCAATTTCTAACAAACCATGCAAGAGACTCACCACCCCGGTAGTACCCTGTAAATGTATATTGCTGCAAGCTACCTCAATTGTTTGCTCAGCTTTCAAATAAAACGTGCCCTTCTTAACACTGTAGCCAAACAAAGTAGGTAACTTCTACTCTTAACATCAATATTCTTTTCCTTAAGTCTTGATGCATCTGTTGAAGACAAGTCACTGGGAAGGCTTGTGAATGATGACCACATCAAGCCTAACTGTAGGATAAAAGCTATTGATGTTGGTGGGATGCCACATCTTTGCCTGTTTGCCCATTAAGACATCGCCCCAGGTGAAGAAATACCTTACAATTACGGGGATTCAGACTGGCCTTGGCGCAGACAGGTACAATTTGTTTAATGTTGATAATAGTTGTTTTGGTCATTTTCAGATGAAACTGATCTCATTGTGTCTTGAGATTTGACCTATATCATGATTGTTTTAATTTTTTTCCGGTTTCCTTTTCCAGCAGAAAATGGCACCTGATGTCAGCGAGCAGCTGACACCTGATGTCAGGGACAGACCTCAGGTAGGGGCCAGTTTATAAAATACTACTTAATCTCTTAGAGATTGTAAGGTGTTTGTTCTCAGTGTAGTACTCAGTGGGTTTCAGAGTATGTATTATTGTCCAGTGTTTCTCTTATGACAACCCAAGTAGTAATGTACTGTAAGGACAATGATCTGTGTTTGGAATGTCTCCTAAAGTACTGACAGACTTACATACTGGTGTTTTAACATTATACATAGATGAATGTCCCCAATTAGGTATGAGTAGCTTGTGTGTGTGTGTGAGTTTGAACGACCCCAAAAGTAATAATATAATAATAATAATAACAATAATAATAATAATTATTATTATTATTATTGTTATTATTATTATCTTTATATATAGAGCACTCTTCTTAATCCATATGACAAAGTGCTTCATAAAGGCATCAAAATGAAATTCATAAAATCATCACGTTTTAAAAGAAAACATATAGAAAACAATTTAGTGTCTAAAACCCAATGCATATCAAGATGCATATCACATGCTGTCCATTTCTTCTGATCCTCCTTGAGATGGTTCTGCTCCTTCATTGGAGTCCAGCTGTGTTTAATTAAACTGATTGGACTTGATTAGGAAAGGCACACACCTGTCTATATAAGACCTTACAGCTCACAGTGCATGTCAGAGCAAATGAGAATCATGAGGTCGAAGGAACTGCCCAGGTGTGAAAAACTTGTTGCATCATTCCCAAGAAGACTCATGGCTGTACTAGCTCAGAAGGGTGCTTCTACTCAATACTGAGCAAAGGGTCTGAATACTTATGACCATGTGATATTTCAGTTTTTCTTTTTTAATAAATTTGCAAAAATTTCTACATTTCTGTTTTTTTTCTGTCAAGATGGGGTGCTGAGTGTACATTAATGAGAAATAAAATGAACTTTTTTGATTTTAGCAAATGGCTGCAATGAAACAGAGTGAAAAATGTAAAGGGGTCTGAATACTTTCCGGACCCACTGTATATAGATATATTCTTGTGTGCATAATAAAATAACGAGTGTGTGTGAGAGAAGGGTAAATACCTTGAGCTACACACTGAGGATCACAACAGGTTTCCTCCAGGTAAATCCACTGCATTTGCTACTTAAGAGATTTGATTATGAGGGTAAAAAGCCTGCATTAGTTTGTGACTAAGCTATCAATATAAAATGTATATCCTGGTATAAAGGAAACTAATAAATGTATGTTAGCTTAACTGGGTGGCTCACATATGTTAATTATACATGAAATATTCTGTCAAACAGATGATATGGCTGGCAATGAAGCGATAATGGAGAGATCTGTGAGGAGAAGACGAGTCCGTCCTCAACAGGATGCCGAACAACACATTAAACTGAAAACTGACAAGGCTGGTCTCACAGAGCATTTTATCAACCCATACAAAGGTAAGTTCTTACATTTTGCAAGTAGTGTTTGTGTCAGTTGTACACAGCCTATTAATAATAATAATGTTGAATTACACTATGTAAATTCAAAATTCATCATTGCTTCCTATGCGTATCTCATTTACACAAGGCTACTTTGTACTGGCAGTGTGGATTGGCTATTAACATTTTAAAGCTGGGTTAGACAACTTTTTAGAGCCATTTTGCTTATATTCAGTGAAAGTCTTTTACCTTGCAAAACATGGGAGTTGCTAGTCTACCACCGCCTCAATTAATTAGTTAGATTAGTTTAAGCCCAGTTCAGACCAAAGATTTGCGACGAGACGAAACGAAACCGTTTTAGAACGTTGCAGGTAAACGTTGCAGCAGTGTGAACTGGCCCGTTTCGTCTCGAATCAAACCGGCTGATGTTGTCGCCTGTGACTCAACTTGTCAAGTCTCCAGCAGCTGATTTTAGAATGTAAGTCATAGCCAATCAGCTCGTAGCAAAGTCTGCTGGTTGAAATGGCAGTTTGGGATGGAGGCTCAATGAGAGAGAGAGAGAGAGGGTTGAGCGAGTACACACTTCATAGGGAGAGGGAGCGCAGTAATCGAGAACAAAGCAGTGAATCAGGGAAATAAAACGATATTTAGATATTTTAGTTTCATCACTACTAGAAATGTAGCTGTAGCAAGTATCTCTTTGTCCTCATTTATATTTTATGATGCTACAAATTCTATACAGTTACGAAAAAAGCCTGAAAAGTCAGAAGTTTCATATACACAGCAACATAAACTTGCCTTTAGCTGACATTAATAATTAACGTGTATTTCTCTCGGTTTAACAGCATTAGCAAGTGATGGTGGCAGCACTGGCAAGCAAACACAAAAATATGTAATTTTAAAAAACACCAAAGTTAACCACTCACAAAGCTAACATTAGTAGCAAACTAACGTTGATAGCTTATGCAGCTGAGCTTAACATGTTTGCTAACTTGACGGACCTATCTGGGTGCGTTTTCAGCTTCCTGATAAAATTTGATGTGGTCGATCCAGCGCCCTTTATGTTCATATTACAGACGTTGTATTCGGTGATTATTTTGTTTAGGCTTTGCGTGAAGTTATTAAAGCCAGGCGATATGACAAATGGTAATAAAACTGCAGCAGCAGCAGCAGCAGCAGGTGATGTGCTCACCATGGTGTCACCTGTGGAGCGTGGCCGCTCGCGCACCAGAGGGAATGACATTCTGCTTGTGATGTTAATGCACCAAAAAGTACAAAAATAAAAAGATTGTGCACAAGTCCCAAATCTCAAGTCTGAGTCGAGTCTCAAGTCTTTGGGGGGCGAGTCCAAGTCAAGTCTCAAGTCACATTTGTGTGCAACTTAAAGTTATACTCTGTAAGATTTTCATCTATTTAATTGCCTTTTAAGTTACTATCTATCAAAGAGTGAGTTAAAACAATGGTGATTGATCATATGACCCACTAATGAAAGCACTTCTACTTGCCTTTTTGCCAAGTTTTTCAATATCTGTGTCTGTGGCGACAGTCCCGGGCTAGATGTAATAGGCCGCCATGTTAGTGACGCTGCTGACAGCGGTTGGTCTGTCGGCCGAGATCGTCACTAACGGTTATGCTGCGTTCACTTGTAAACGGAAATTGGGAACTTCCAACTTCTGAGTCAGGCTTGTAGTAAGGGCAGAAGTGTAATAGGAACATGTGTGTATGGATTTAAGAGGGTAACATATAGACATAGGGGACGGACTGGAAGTAGAGAGGTGAATGTGTTTCAATAAAGTTTACAAAAGAGCAAAAAAAAAAAAAAGTCAACACATATTGACCGTGAACGTGACAAGATGGAGGGCTCTGAAAGAACAGGCTCGCCTGCAATTACATCTTACTGTCAAAGAGGCCGCTAGAAACAATGTATCTCAAATGTTATGGCGTACAAGTTTAAGTGCTACTCAAGTCCAAGTCTGAAACTCAAGTCCCCATCTCTGATAGGGTATTTTTATGTTACACTACTGTTGCACAGCTTTGCCTTAGCTTGCAAAGTATTAGGCTCCAATTTGAAAGATGGTAGACTGTGCTAGTGGATAAAAAATAGTAATTGGTGTTTTTTCTTACTTTAAAGGTCGAGGTGTGCTTGCTGTGGAGGTTTTCAACAAAGGAGATTTCGTGCTTGAATACCGTGGTAAACTTTTCAAACAGGATGGTCTTCTTACGAAGAACTACAATGACACAGAAGCAGTATTCCTGTTTGACTTCAAATGGAAAGGGGGATGTTGGTGGTAAGTTATAATAAATATGCTTTTGTTGGCAGGTGTAATACATTACAATAGTTTTAGGAAATGAGCTTTGAATGGCCTGTTAACCTAAGGATATCCCAATTTCTAACAAACCATGCAAGAGACTCACCACCCCGGTAGTACCCTGTAAATGTATATTGCTGCAAGCTACCTCAATTGTTTGCTCAGCTTTCAAATAAAACGTGCCCTTCTTAACACTGTAGCCAAACAAAGTAGGTAACTTCTACTCTTAACATCAATATTCTTTTCCTTAAGTCTTGATGCATCTGTTGAAGACAAGTCACTGGGAAGGCTTGTGAATGATGACCACATCAAGCCTAACTGTAGGATAAAAGCTATTGATGTTGGTGGGATGCCACATCTTTGCCTGTTTGCCCATTAAGACATCGCCCCAGGTGAAGAAATACCTTACAATTACGGGGATTCAGACTGGCCTTGGCGCAGACAGGTACAATTTGATTAATGTTGATAATAGTTGTTTTGGTCATTTTCAGATGAAACTGATCTCATTGTGTCTTGAGATTTGACCTATATCATGATTGTTTTAATTTTTTTCCGGTTTCCTTTTCCAGCAGAAAATGGCACCTGATGTCAGCGAGCAGCTGACACCTGATGTCAGGGACAGACCTCAGGTAGGGGCCAGTTTATAAAATACTACTTAATCTCTTAGAGATTGTAAGGTGTTTGTTCTCAGTGTAGTACTCAGTGGGTTTCAGAGTATGTATTATTGTCCAGTGTTTCTCTTATGACAACCCAAGTAGTAATGTACTGTAAGGACAATGATCTGTGTTTGGAATGTCTCCTAAAGTACTGACAGACTTACATACTGGTGTTTTAACATTATACATAGATGAATGTCCCCAATTAGGTATGAGTAGCTTGTGTGTGTGTGTGAGTTTGAACGACCCCAAAAGTAATAATATAATAATAATAATAACAATAATAATAATAATAATTATTATTATTATTGTTATTATTATTATCTTTATATATAGAGCACTCTTCTTAATCCATATGACAAAGTGCTTCATAAAGGCATCAAAATGAAATTCATAAAATCATCACGTTTTAAAAGAAAACATATAGAAAACAATTTAGTGTCTAAAACCCAATGCATATCAAGAAAATAAAAAACTGTTCAAATGAAATTAAAACTCAAGACCTGAGTGATATCATAACAGAGAGAAGTAAAGACCTGAGTGTCATCATAACAGAGAGAAGTAAAGACCTGAGTGACATCATAACAGAGTGAAGTAAAGACCTGAGTGACATCATAACAGAGAAAAGTAAAGAGGAGTGACATCATAACAGAGAGAAGGAAAGACCTGAGTGACATCATAACAGAGAGAAGTAAAGACCTGAGTGACATCATAACAGAGAGATGTAAAGATGAGTGACATCATAACAGAGAAGTAAAGACCTGAGTGACATCATAACAGAGAAAAGTAAAGACCTGAGTGACATCATAACAGAGAGAAGTAAAGAGGAGTGACATCATAACAGAGAGAAGTAAAGACCTGAGTGACATCATAACAGAGAGAAGTCTTTACTTCTCTCTGTTATGATGTCACTCAGGTCTTTACTTCTCTCTGTTATGATGTCACTCCTCTTCACTTCTCTCTGTTATGATGTCACTCCTCTTTACTTCTCTCTGTTATGATGTCACTCCTCTTTACTTCTCTCTGTTATGATGTCACTCAGGTCTTTATTTCTCTTTGTTGTGATGTCACTCAGGTCTTTACTTCTCTCTGTTATGATGTCACTCAGGTCTTTATTTCTCTTTGTTATGATGTCACTCAGGTCTTTACTTCTCTCTGTTATGATGTCACTCAGGTCTTTACTTCTCTCTGTTATGATGTCACTCATCTTTACTTCTCTCTGTCATGATGTCACTCAGGTCTTTACTTCTCTCTGTTATGATGTCACTCCTCTATACTTTTCTCTGTTATGATGTCACTCAGGTCTTTACTTCTCTCTGTGATGATGTCACTAAGGTCTTTATTTCTCTCTGTTATGATGTAAATCCTTTTTACTTCACTCTGTTATGATGTCACTCAGGTCTTTACTTCTCTCTGTTATGATGTCACTCCTCTTCATTTCTCTCTGTTATGATGTCACTCCTATTTACTTCTCTCTGTTATGATGTCACTCCTATTTATTTCTCTCTGTTATGATGTCACTCAGGTCTTTACTTCTCTCTGTTATGATGTCACTCAGGTCTTTACTTCTCTCTGTTATGATGTCACTCCTATTTACTTCTCTCTGTTATGATGTCACTCCTATTTATTTCTCTCTGTTATGATGTCACTCAGGTCTTTACTTCTCTCTGTTATGATGTCACTCCTATTTATTTCTCTCTGTTATGATGTCACTCAGGTCTTTACTTCTCTCTGTTATGATGTCACTCCTCTTTATTTCTCTCTATTATGATGTCACTCAGGTCTTTATTTCTCTTTGTTATGATGTCACTCAGGTCTTTACTTCTCTCTGTTATGATGTCACTCAGGTCTTTATTTCTCTTTGTTATGATGTCACTCAGGTCTTTACTTCTCTCTGTTATGATGTCACTCAGGTCTTTACTTCTCTCTGTTATGATGTCACTCATCTTTACTTCTCTCTGTTATGATGTCACTCAGGTCTTTACTTCTCTCTGTTATGATGTCACTCCTCTATACTTTTCTCTGTTATGATATCACTCAGGTCTTTACTTCTCTGTTATGATGTCACTCAGGTCTTTACTTCTCTCTGTGATGATGTCACTAAGGTCTTTATTTCTCTCTGTCATGATGTCACTCAGGTCTTTACTTCTCTCTTTTATGATGTCACTCCTCTTCATTTCTCTCTGTTATGATGTCACTCCTATTTACTTCTCTCTGTTATGATGTCACTCCTATTTACTTCTCTCTGTTATGATGTCACTCAGGTCTTTATTTCTCTTTGTTATGATGTCACTAAGGTCTTTATTTCTCTCTGTCATGATGTCACTCAGGTCTTTACTTCTCTCTTTTATGATGTCACTCCTCTTCATTTCTCTCTGTTATGATGTCACTCCTATTTACTTCTCTCTGTTATGATGTCACTCCTATTTACTTCTCTCTGTTATGATGTCACTCAGGTCTTTATTTCTCTTTGTTATGATGTCACTCAGGTCTTTACTTCTCTCTGTTATGATGTCACTCAGGTCTTTATTTCTCTTTGTTATGATGTCACTCAGGTCTTTACTTCTCTCTTTTATGATGTCACTCCTCTTCATTTCTCTCTGTTATGATGTCACTCCTATTTTCTTCTCTCTGTTATGATGTCACTCCTATTTACTTCTCTCTGTTATGATGTCACTCAGGTCTTTATTTCTCTTTGTTATGATGTCACTCAGGTCTTTATTTCTCTCTGTTATGATGTCACTCAGGTCTTTACTTCTCTCTGTTATGATGTCACTCCTCTTCATTTCTCTCTGTTATGATGTCACTCCTATTTACTTCCCTCTGTTATGATGTCACTCCTATTTACTTCTCTCTGTTATGATGTCACTCAGGTCTTTACTTCTCTCTGTTATGATGTCACTCCTCTATACTTTTCTGTTATGATGTCACTCATCTTTACTTCTCTCTGTTATGATGTCACTCCTATTTACTTCTCTCTGTTATGATGTCACTCAGGTCTTTATTTCTCTCTGTTATGATGTCACTCAGGTCTTTCCTTCTCTCTGTAATGATGTCACTCAGGTCTTTACTTCTCTCTGTGATGATGTCACTCAGGTCTTTACTTCTCTCTGTTATGATGTCACTCTTCACTTCTCTCTGTTATGATGTCACTCAGGTCTTTACTTCTCTCTGTTATGATGTCACTCCTCTATACTTTTCTCTGTTATGATATCACTCAGGTCTTTACTTCTCTGTTATGATGTCACTCAGGTCTTTACTTCTCTCTGTTATGATGTCACTCCTCTTCACTTTTCTCTGTTATGATGTCACTCCTCTTTACTTCTCTCTGTTATGATGTCACTCCTCTTTATTTCTCTCTGTTATGATGTCACTCAGGTCTTTACTTCTCTCTGTTATGATGTAAATCCTTTTTACTTCACTCTGTTATGATGTCACTCAGGTCTTTACTTCTCTCTGTTATGATGTCACTCCTCTTCATTTCTCTCTGTTATGATGTCACTCCTATTTACTTCTCTCTGTTATGATGTCACTCCTATTTATTTCTCTCTGTTATGATGTCACTCCTATTTACTTCTCTCTGTTATGATGTCACTCCTATTTATTTCTCTCTGTTATGATGTCACTCAGGTCTTTACTTCTCTCTGTTATGATGTCACTCCTATTTATTTCTCTCTGTTATGATGTCACTCAGGTCTTTACTTCTCTCTGTTATGATGTCACTCCTCTTTATTTCTCTCTATTATGATGTCACTCAGGTCTTTATTTCTCTTTGTTATGATGTCACTCAGGTCTTTACTTCTCTCTGTTATGATGTCACTCAGGTCTTTATTTCTCTTTGTTATGATGTCACTCAGGTCTTTACTTCTCTCTGTTATGATGTCACTCAGGTCTTTACTTCTCTCTGTTATGATGTCACTCATCTTTACTTCTCTCTGTTATGATGTCACTCAGGTCTTTACTTCTCTCTGTTATGATGTCACTCCTCTATACTTTTCTCTGTTATGATATCACTCAGGTCTTTACTTCTCTGTTATGATGTCACTCAGGTCTTTACTTCTCTCTGTGATGATGTCACTAAGGTCTTTATTTCTCTCTGTCATGATGTCACTCAGGTCTTTACTTCTCTCTTTTATGATGTCACTCCTCTTCATTTCTCTCTGTTATGATGTCACTCCTATTTACTTCTCTCTGTTATGATGTCACTCCTATTTACTTCTCTCTGTTATGATGTCACTCAGGTCTTTATTTCTCTTTGTTATGATGTCACTAAGGTCTTTATTTCTCTCTGTCATGATGTCACTCAGGTCTTTACTTCTCTCTTTTATGATGTCACTCCTCTTCATTTCTCTCTGTTATGATGTCACTCCTATTTACTTCTCTCTGTTATGATGTCACTCCTATTTACTTCTCTCTGTTATGATGTCACTCAGGTCTTTATTTCTCTTTGTTATGATGTCACTCAGGTCTTTACTTCTCTCTGTTATGATGTCACTCAGGTCTTTATTTCTCTTTGTTATGATGTCACTCAGGTCTTTACTTCTCTCTTTTATGATGTCACTCCTCTTCATTTCTCTCTGTTATGATGTCACTCCTATTTTCTTCTCTCTGTTATGATGTCACTCCTATTTACTTCTCTCTGTTATGATGTCACTCAGGTCTTTATTTCTCTTTGTTATGATGTCACTCAGGTCTTTATTTCTCTCTGTTATGATGTCACTCAGGTCTTTACTTCTCTCTGTTATGATGTCACTCCTCTTCATTTCTCTCTGTTATGATGTCACTCCTATTTACTTCCCTCTGTTATGATGTCACTCCTATTTACTTCTCTCTGTTATGATGTCACTCAGGTCTTTACTTCTCTCTGTTATGATGTCACTCCTCTATACTTTTCTGTTATGATGTCACTCATCTTTACTTCTCTCTGTTATGATGTCACTCCTATTTACTTCTCTCTGTTATGATGTCACTCAGGTCTTTATTTCTCTCTGTTATGATGTCACTCAGGTCTTTCCTTCTCTCTGTAATGATGTCACTCAGGTCTTTACTTCTCTCTGTGATGATGTCACTCAGGTCTTTACTTCTCTCTGTTATGATGTCACTCTTCACTTCTCTCTGTTATGATGTCACTCAGGTCTTTACTTCTCTCTGTTATGATGTCACTCCTCTATACTTTTCTCTGTTATGATATCACTCAGGTCTTTACTTCTCTGTTATGATGTCACTCAGGTCTTTACTTCTCTCTGTTATGATGTCACTCCTCTTCACTTTTCTCTGTTATGATGTCACTCCTCTTTACTTCTCTCTGTTATGATGTCACTCCTCTTTATTTCTCTCTGTTATGATGTCACTCAGGTCTTTACTTCTCTCTGTTATGATGTAAATCCTTTTTACTTCACTCTGTTATGATGTCACTCAGGTCTTTACTTCTCTCTGTTATGATGTCACTCCTCTTCATTTCTCTCTGTTATGATGTCACTCCTATTTACTTCTCTCTGTTATGATGTCACTCCTATTTATTTCTCTCTGTTATGATGTCACTCAGGTCTTTACTTCTCTCTGTTATGATGTCACTCAGGTCTTTATTTCTCTCTGTTATGATGTCACTCAGGTCTTTCCTTCTCTCTGTTATGATGTCACTCAGGTCTTTACTTCTCTCTGTGATGATGTCACTAAGGTCTTTATTTCTCTCTGTCATGATGTCACTCAGGTCTTTACTTCTCTCTTTTATGATGTCACTCCTCTTCATTTCTCTCTGTTATGATGTCACTCCTATTTACTTCTCTCTGTTATGATGTCACTCCTATTTACTTCTCTCTATTATGATGTCACTCAGGTCTTTATTTCTCTTTGTTATGATGTCACTCAGGTCTTTATTTCTCTCTGTTATGATGTCACTCCTCTTTATTTCTCTCTGTTTTGATGATACTCAGGTCTTTACTTCTCTCTGTTATGATGTCACTCCTCTTCACTTCTCTCTGTTATGATGTCACTCAGATATTTACTTCTCTTTGTTATGATGTCACTCCTCTTTACTTCTCTCTGTTATGATGTCACTCAGGTCTTTACTTCTCTCTGTTATGATGTCACTCTTCACTTCTCTCTGTTATGATGTCACTCAGGTCTTTACTTCTCTCTGTTATGATGTCACTCCTCTTCACTTCTCTCTGTTATGATGTCACTCAGGTCTTTACTTTTCTCTGTTATGATGTCACTCCTCTTTACTTCTCTCTGTTATGATGTCACTCCTCTTTATTTCTCTTTGTTATGATGTCACTCAGGTCTTTATTTCTCTTTGTTATGATGTCACTCAGGTCTTTACTTCTCTCTGTTATGATGTCACTCAGGTCTTTATTTCTCTTTGTTATGATGTCACTCAGGTCTTTACTTCTCTCTGTTATGATGTCACTCAGGTCTTTACTTCTCTCTGTTATGATGTCACTCATCTTTACTTCTCTCTGTCATGATGTCACTCAGGTCTTTACTTCTCTCTGTTATGATGTCACTCCTCTATACTTTTCTCTGTTATGATGTCACTCAGGTCTTTACTTCTCTCTGTGATGATGTCACTAAGGTCTTTATTTCTCTCTGTTATGATGTAAATCCTTTTTACTTCACTCTGTTATGATGTCACTCAGGTCTTTACTTCTCTCTGTTATGATGTCACTCCTCTTCATTTCTCTCTGTTATGATGTCACTCCTATTTACTTCTCTCTGTTATGATGTCACTCCTATTTATTTCTCTCTGTTATGATGTCACTCAGGTCTTTACTTCTCTCTGTTATGATGTCACTCAGGTCTTTACTTCTCTCTGTTATGATGTCACTCCTATTTACTTCTCTCTGTTATGATGTCACTCCTATTTATTTCTCTCTGTTATGATGTCACTCAGGTCTTTACTTCTCTCTGTTATGATGTCACTCCTATTTATTTCTCTCTGTTATGATGTCACTCAGGTCTTTACTTCTCTCTGTTATGATGTCACTCCTCTTTATTTCTCTCTATTATGATGTCACTCAGGTCTTTATTTCTCTTTGTTATGATGTCACTCAGGTCTTTACTTCTCTCTGTTATGATGTCACTCAGGTCTTTATTTCTCTTTGTTATGATGTCACTCAGGTCTTTACTTCTCTCTGTTATGATGTCACTCAGGTCTTTACTTCTCTCTGTTATGATGTCACTCATCTTTACTTCTCTCTGTTATGATGTCACTCAGGTCTTTACTTCTCTCTGTTATGATGTCACTCCTCTATACTTTTCTCTGTTATGATATCACTCAGGTCTTTACTTCTCTGTTATGATGTCACTCAGGTCTTTACTTCTCTCTGTGATGATGTCACTAAGGTCTTTATTTCTCTCTGTCATGATGTCACTCAGGTCTTTACTTCTCTCTTTTATGATGTCACTCCTCTTCATTTCTCTCTGTTATGATGTCACTCCTATTTACTTCTCTCTGTTATGATGTCACTCCTATTTACTTCTCTCTGTTATGATGTCACTCAGGTCTTTATTTCTCTTTGTTATGATGTCACTCAGGTCTTTATTTCTCTCTGTTATGATGTCACTCAGGTCTTTCCTTCTCTCTGTTATGATGTCACTCAGGTCTTTACTTCTCTCTGTGATGATGTCACTAAGGTCTTTATTTCTCTCTGTCATGATGTCACTCAGGTCTTTACTTCTCTCTTTTATGATGTCACTCCTCTTCATTTCTCTCTGTTATGATGTCACTCCTATTTACTTCTCTCTGTTATGATGTCACTCCTATTTACTTCTCTCTGTTATGATGTCACTCAGGTCTTTATTTCTCTTTGTTATGATGTCACTCAGGTCTTTACTTCTCTCTGTTATGATGTCACTCAGGTCTTTATTTCTCTTTGTTATGATGTCACTCAGGTCTTTACTTCTCTCTTTTATGATGTCACTCCTCTTCATTTCTCTCTGTTATGATGTCACTCCTATTTTCTTCTCTCTGTTATGATGTCACTCCTATTTACTTCTCTCTGTTATGATGTCACTCAGGTCTTTATTTCTCTTTGTTATGATGTCACTCAGGTCTTTATTTCTCTCTGTTATGATGTCACTCAGGTCTTTACTTCTCTCTGTTATGATGTCACTCCTCTTCATTTCTCTCTGTTATGATGTCACTCCTATTTACTTCCCTCTGTTATGATGTCACTCCTATTTACTTCTCTCTGTTATGATGTCACTCAGGTCTTTATTTCTCTTTGTTATGATGTCACTCAGGTCTTTATTTCTCTTTGTTATGATGTCACTCAGGTCTTTACTTCTCTCTGTTATGATGTCACTCCTCTTCACTTTTCTCTGTTATGATGTCACTCCTCTTTACTTCTCTCTGTTATGATGTCACTCCTCTTTATTTCTCTCTGTTATGATGTCACTCAGGTCTTTACTTCTCTCTGTTATGATGTAAATCCTTTTTACTTCACTCTGTTATGATGTCACTCAGGTCTTTACTTCTCTCTGTTATGATGTCACTCCTCTTCATTTCTCTCTGTTATGATGTCACTCCTATTTACTTCTCTCTGTTATGATGTCACTCCTATTTATTTCTCTCTGTTATGATGTCACTCAGGTCTTTACTTCTCTCTGTTATGATGTCACTCCTCTTTATTTCTCTCTATTATGATGTCACTCAGGTCTTTACTTCTCTCTGTTATGATGTCACTCAGGTCTTTACTTCTCTCTGTTATGATGTCACTCCTCTATACTTTTCTGTTATGATGTCACTCATCTTTACTTCTCTCTGTTATGATGTCACTCCTCTTTATTTCTCTCTATTATGATGTCACTCAGGTCTTTATTTCTCTTTGTTATGATGTCACTCAGGTCTTTACTTCTCTCTTTTATGATGTCACTCAGGTCTTTACTTCTCTCTGTTATGATGTCACTCATCTTTACTTCTCTCTGTTATGATGTCACTCAGGTCTTTACTTCTCTCTGTTATGATGTCACTCCTCTATACTTTTCTCTGTTATGATATCACTCAGGTCTTTACTTCTCTGTTATGATGTCACTCAGGTCTTTACTTCTCTCTGTGATGATGTCACTAAGGTCTTTATTTCTCTCTGTCATGATGTCACTCAGGTCTTTACTTCTCTCTTTTATGATGTCACTCCTCTTCATTTCTCTCTGTTATGATGTCACTCCTATTTACTTCTCTCTGTTATGATGTCACTCCTATTTACTTCTCTCTGTTATGATGTCACTCAGGTCTTTATTTCTCTTTGTTATGATGTCACTCAGGTCTTTATTTCTCTCTGTTATGATGTCACTCAGGTCTTTCCTTCTCTCTGTAATGATGTCACTCAGGTCTTTACTTCTCTCTGTGATGATGTCACTCAGGTCTTTACTTCTCTCTGTTATGATGTCACTCTTCACTTCTCTCTGTTATGATGTCACTCAGGTCTTTACTTCTCTCTGTTATGATGTCACTCCTCTATACTTTTCTCTGTTATGATATCACTCAGGTCTTTACTTCTCTGTTATGATGTCACTCAGGTCTTTACTTCTCTCTGTGATGATGTCACTAAGGTCTTTATTTCTCTCTGTCATGATGTCACTCGGGTCTTTACTTCTCTCTTTTATGATGTCACTCCTCTTCATTTCTCTCTGTTATGATGTCACTCCTATTTTCTTCTCTCTGTTATGATGTCACTCCTATTTACTTCTCTCTGTTATGATGTCACTCAGGTCTTTATTTCTCTTTGTTATGATGTCACTCAGGTCTTTATTTCTCTCTTTTATGATGTCACTCAGGTCTTTACTTCTCTCTGTTATGATGTCACTCCTCTTCATTTCTCTCTGTTATGATGTCACTCCTATTTACTTCCCTCTGTTATGATGTCACTCCTATTTACTTCTCTCTGTTATGATGTCACTCAGGTCTTTATTTCTCTTTGTTATGATGTCACTCAGGTCTTTACTTCTCTCTGTTATGATGTCACTCAGGTCTTTACTTCTCTTTGTTATGATGTCACTCCTCTTCACTTCTCTCTGTTATGATGTCACTCAGGTCTTTACTTCTCTTTGTTATGATGTCACTCCTCTTTACTTCTCTCTGTTATGATGTCACTCAGGTCTTTACGTTTCTTTGTTATGATGTCACTCCTCTTTACTTCTCTCTGTTATGATGTCACTCAGGTCTTTACTTCTCTCTGTTATGATGTCACTCTTCACTTCTCTCTGTTATGATGTCACTCAGGTCTTTACTTCTCTCTGTTATGATGTCACTCCTCTATACTTTTCTCTGTTATGATGTCACTCAGGTCTTTACTTCTCTCTGTGATGATGTCACTAAGGTCTTTACTTCTCTCTTTTATGATGTCACTCCTCTTCATTTCTCTCTGTTATGATGTCACTCCTATTTTCTTCTCTCTGTTATGATGTCACTCCTATTTACTTCTCTCTGTTATGATGTCACTCCTCTTTATTTCTCTTTGTTATGATGTCACTCAGGTCTTTACTTCTCTCTATTATGATGTCACTCAGGTCTTTACTTCTCTCTGTTATGATGTCACTCCTCTTCATTTCTCTCTGTTATGATGTCACTCCTATTTACTTCTCTCTGTTATGATGTCACTCCTATTTACTTCTCTCTGTTATGATGTCACTCCTATTTACTTCTCTCTGTTATGATGTCACTCCTCTTTTCTTCTCTCTGTTATGATGTCACTCAGATATTTACTTCTCTCTGTGATGATGTCACTCCTCTTTACTTTTCTCTGTTATGATGTCACTCAGGTCTTTACTTCTCTCTGTTATGATGTCACTCCTCTTCATTTCTCTCTGTTATGATGTCACTCCTATTTACTTCTCTCTGTTATGATGTCACTCCTATTTACTTCTCTCTGTTATGATGTCACTCAGGTCTTTATTTCTCTTTGTTATGATGTCACTCAGGTCTTTACTTCTCTCTGTTATGATGTCACTCCTCTTCATTTCTCTCTGTTATGATGTCACTCCTATTTACTTCTCTCTGTTATGATGTCACTCCTATTTACTTCTCTCTGTTATGATGTCACTCCTATTTACTTCTCTCTGTTATGATATCACTCAGGTCTTTATTTCTCTTTGTTATGATGTCACTCAGGTCTTTACTTCTCTCTGTTATGATGTCACTCAGTTCTTTACTTCTCTCTGTTATGATGTCACTCATCTTTACTTCTCTCTGTTATGATGTCACTCCTATTTATTTCTCTCTGTTATGATGTCACTCAGGTCTTTATTTCTCTTTGTTATGATGTCACTCAGGTCTTTACTTCTCTCTGTTATGATGTCACTCCTCTTCACTTTTCTCTGTTATGATGTCACTCCTCTTTACTTCTCTCTGTTATGATGTCACTCCTCTTTATTTCTCTCTGTTATGATGTCACTCAGGTCTTTACTTCTCTCTGTGATGATGTCACTAAGGTCTTTATTTCTCTCTGTCATGATGTCACTCAGGTCTTTACTTCTCTCTTTTATGATGTCACTCCTCTTCATTTCTCTCTGTTATGATGTCACTCCTATTTACTTCTCTCTGTTATGATGTCACTCCTATTTACTTCTCTCTGTTATGATGTCACTCAGGTCTTTATTTCTCTTTGTTATGATGTCACTCAGGTCTTTATTTCTCTCTGTTATGATGTCACTCAGGTCTTTCCTTCTCTCTGTTATGATGTCACTCAGGTCTTTACTTCTCTCTGTGATGATGTCACTAAGGTCTTTATTTCTCTCTGTCATGATGTCACTCAGGTCTTTACTTCTCTCTTTTATGATGTCACTCCTCTTCATTTCTCTCTGTTATGATGTCACTCCTATTTACTTCTCTCTGTTATGATGTCACTCCTATTTACTTCTCTCTGTTATGATGTCACTCAGGTCTTTATTTCTCTTTGTTATGATGTCACTCAGGTCTTTACTTCTCTCTGTTATGATGTCACTCAGGTCTTTATTTCTCTTTGTTATGATGTCACTCAGGTCTTTACTTCTCTCTTTTATGATGTCACTCCTCTTCATTTCTCTCTGTTATGATGTCACTCCTATTTTCTTCTCTCTGTTATGATGTCACTCCTATTTACTTCTCTCTGTTATGATGTCACTCAGGTCTTTATTTCTCTTTGTTATGATGTCACTCAGGTCTTTATTTCTCTCTGTTATGATGTCACTCAGGTCTTTACTTCTCTCTGTTATGATGTCACTCCTCTTCATTTCTCTCTGTTATGATGTCACTCCTATTTACTTCCCTCTGTTATGATGTCACTCCTATTTACTTCTCTCTGTTATGATGTCACTCAGGTCTTTATTTCTCTTTGTTATGATGTCACTCAGGTCTTTATTTCTCTTTGTTATGATGTCACTCAGGTCTTTACTTCTCTCTGTTATGATGTCACTTCTCTTCACTTTTCTCTGTTATGATGTCACTCCTCTTTACTTCTCTCTGTTATGATGTCACTCCTCTTTATTTCTCTCTGTTATGATGTCACTCAGGTCTTTACTTCTCTCTGTTATGATGTAAATCCTTTTTACTTCACTCTGTTATGATGTCACTCAGGTCTTTACTTCTCTCTGTTATGATGTCACTCCTCTTCATTTCTCTCTGTTATGATGTCACTCCTATTTACTTCTCTCTGTTATGATGTCACTCCTATTTATTTCTCTCTGTTATGATGTCACTCAGGTCTTTACTTCTCTCTGTTATGATGTCACTCCTCTTTATTTCTCTCTATTATGATGTCACTCAGGTCTTTACTTCTCTCTGTTATGATGTCACTCAGGTCTTTACTTCTCTCTGTTATGATGTCACTCCTCTATACTTTTCTGTTATGATGTCACTCATCTTTACTTCTCTCTGTTATGATGTCACTCCTCTTTATTTCTCTCTATTATGATGTCACTCAGGTCTTTATTTCTCTTTGTTATGATGTCACTCAGGTCTTTACTTCTCTCTTTTATGATGTCACTCAGGTCTTTACTTCTCTCTGTTATGATGTCACTCATCTTTACTTCTCTCTGTTATGATGTCACTCAGGTCTTTACTTCTCTCTGTTATGATGTCACTCCTCTATACTTTTCTCTGTTATGATATCACTCAGGTCTTTACTTCTCTGTTATGATGTCACTCAGGTCTTTACTTCTCTCTGTGATGATGTCACTAAGGTCTTTATTTCTCTCTGTCATGATGTCACTCAGGTCTTTACTTCTCTCTTTTATGATGTCACTCCTCTTCATTTCTCTCTGTTATGATGTCACTCCTATTTACTTCTCTCTGTTATGATGTCACTCCTATTTACTTCTCTCTGTTATGATGTCACTCAGGTCTTTATTTCTCTTTGTTATGATGTCACTCAGGTCTTTATTTCTCTCTGTTATGATGTCACTCAGGTCTTTCCTTCTCTCTGTAATGATGTCACTCAGGTCTTTACTTCTCTCTGTGATGATGTCACTCAGGTCTTTACTTCTCTCTGTTA
This sequence comes from Labrus mixtus, assembly GCF_963584025.1. Lineage (NCBI taxonomy): Eukaryota > Metazoa > Chordata > Actinopteri > Labriformes > Labridae > Labrus > Labrus mixtus. The sequence continues at coordinate 46,881 of NW_026870288.1, forward strand.
TGATGTCACTCTTCACTTCTCTCTGTTATGATGTCACTCAGGTCTTTACTTCTCTCTGTTATGATGTCACTCCTCTATACTTTTCTCTGTTATGATATCACTCAGGTCTTTACTTCTCTGTTATGATGTCACTCAGGTCTTTACTTCTCTCTGTGATGATGTCACTAAGGTCTTTATTTCTCTCTGTCATGATGTCACTCGGGTCTTTACTTCTCTCTTTTATGATGTCACTCCTCTTCATTTCTCTCTGTTATGATGTCACTCCTATTTTCTTCTCTCTGTTATGATGTCACTCCTATTTACTTCTCTCTGTTATGATGTCACTCAGGTCTTTATTTCTCTTTGTTATGATGTCACTCAGGTCTTTATTTCTCTCTTTTATGATGTCACTCAGGTCTTTACTTCTCTCTGTTATGATGTCACTCCTCTTCATTTCTCTCTGTTATGATGTCACTCCTATTTACTTCCCTCTGTTATGATGTCACTCCTATTTACTTCTCTCTGTTATGATGTCACTCAGGTCTTTATTTCTCTTTGTTATGATGTCACTCAGGTCTTTACTTCTCTCTGTTATGATGTCACTCAGGTCTTTACTTCTCTTTGTTATGATGTCACTCCTCTTCACTTCTCTCTGTTATGATGTCACTCAGGTCTTTACTTCTCTTTGTTATGATGTCACTCCTCTTTACTTCTCTCTGTTATGATGTCACTCAGGTCTTTACGTTTCTTTGTTATGATGTCACTCCTCTTTACTTCTCTCTGTTATGATGTCACTCAGGTCTTTACTTCTCTCTGTTATGATGTCACTCTTCACTTCTCTCTGTTATGATGTCACTTAGGTCTTTACTTCTCTCTGTTATGATGTCACTCCTCTATACTTTTCTCTGTTATGATATCACTCAGGTCTTTACTTCTCTGTTATGATGTCACTCAGGTCTTTACTTCTCTCTGTGATGATGTCACTAAGGTCTTTACTTCTCTCTTTTATGATGTCACTCCTCTTCATTTCTCTCTGTTATGATGTCACTCCTCTATACTTTTCTCTGTTATGATATCACTCAGGTCTTTACTTCTCTGTTATGATGTCACTCAGGTCTTTACTTCTCTCTGTGATGATGTCACTAAGGTCTTTACTTCTCTCTTTTATGATGTCACTCCTCTTCATTTCTCTCTGTTATGATGTCACTCCTATTTTCTTCTCTCTGTTATGATGTCACTCCTATTTACTTCTCTCTGTTATGATGTCACTCCTCTTTATTTCTCTTTGTTATGATGTCACTCAGGTCTTTACTTCTCTCTATTATGATGTCACTCAGGTCTTTACTTCTCTCTGTTATGATGTCACTCCTCTTCATTTCTCTCTGTTATGATGTCACTCCTATTTACTTCTCTCTGTTATGATGTCACTCCTATTTACTTCTCTCTGTTATGATGTCACTCCTATTTACTTCTCTCTGTTATGATGTCACTCCTCTTTTCTTCTCTCTGTTATGATGTCACTCAGATATTTACTTCTCTCTGTGATGATGTCACTCCTCTTTACTTTTCTCTGTTATGATGTCACTCAGGTCTTTACTTCTCTCTGTTATGATGTCACTCCTCTTCATTTCTCTCTGTTATGATGTCACTCCTATTTACTTCTCTCTGTTATGATGTCACTCCTATTTACTTCTCTCTGTTATGATGTCACTCAGGTCTTTATTTCTCTTTGTTATGATGTCACTCAGGTCTTTACTTCTCTCTGTTATGATGTCACTCCTCTTCATTTCTCTCTGTTATGATGTCACTCCTATTTACTTCTCTCTGTTATGATGTCACTCCTATTTACTTCTCTCTGTTATGATGTCACTCCTATTTACTTCTCTCTGTTATGATATCACTCAGGTCTTTATTTCTCTTTGTTATGATGTCACTCAGGTCTTTACTTCTCTCTGTTATGATGTCACTCAGGTCTTTACTTCTCTTTGTTATGATGTCACTCCTCTTCACTTCTCTCTGTTATGATGTCACTCAGGTCTTTACTTCTCTTTGTTATGATGTCACTCCTCTTTACTTCTCTCTGTTATGATGTCACTCAGGTCTTTACGTTTCTTTGTTATGATGTCACTCCTCTTTACTTCTCTCTGTTATGATGTCACTCAGGTCTTTACTTCTCTCTGTTATGATGTCACTCTTCACTTCTCTCTGTTATGATGTCACTCAGTTCTTTACTTCTCTCTGTTATGATGTCACTCATCTTTACTTCTCTCTGTTATGATGTCACTCCTATTTATTTCTCTCTGTTATGATGTCACTCAGGTCTTTATTTCTCTTTGTTATGATGTCACTCAGGTCTTTACTTCTCTCTGTTATGATGTCACTCCTCTTCACTTTTCTCTGTTATGATGTCACTCCTCTTTACTTCTCTCTGTTATGATGTCACTCCTCTTTATTTCTCTCTGTTATGATGTCACTCAGGTCTTTACTTCTCTCTGTGATGATGTCACTAAGGTCTTTATTTCTCTCTGTCATGATGTCACTCAGGTCTTTACTTCTCTCTTTTATGATGTCACTCCTCTTCATTTCTCTCTGTTATGATGTCACTCCTATTTACTTCTCTCTGTTATGATGTCACTCCTATTTACTTCTCTCTGTTATGATGTCACTCAGGTCTTTATTTCTCTTTGTTATGATGTCACTCAGGTCTTTATTTCTCTCTGTTATGATGTCACTCAGGTCTTTCCTTCTCTCTGTTATGATGTCACTCAGGTCTTTACTTCTCTCTGTGATGATGTCACTAAGGTCTTTATTTCTCTCTGTCATGATGTCACTCAGGTCTTTACTTCTCTCTTTTATGATGTCACTCCTCTTCATTTCTCTCTGTTATGATGTCACTCCTATTTACTTCTCTCTGTTATGATGTCACTCCTATTTACTTCTCTCTGTTATGATGTCACTCAGGTCTTTATTTCTCTTTGTTATGATGTCACTCAGGTCTTTACTTCTCTCTGTTATGATGTCACTCAGGTCTTTATTTCTCTTTGTTATGATGTCACTCAGGTCTTTACTTCTCTCTTTTATGATGTCACTCCTCTTCATTTCTCTCTGTTATGATGTCACTCCTATTTTCTTCTCTCTGTTATGATGTCACTCCTATTTACTTCTCTCTGTTATGATGTCACTCAGGTCTTTATTTCTCTTTGTTATGATGTCACTCAGGTCTTTATTTCTCTCTGTTATGATGTCACTCAGGTCTTTACTTCTCTCTGTTATGATGTCACTCCTCTTCATTTCTCTCTGTTATGATGTCACTCCTATTTACTTCCCTCTGTTATGATGTCACTCCTATTTACTTCTCTCTGTTATGATGTCACTCAGGTCTTTATTTCTCTTTGTTATGATGTCACTCAGGTCTTTATTTCTCTTTGTTATGATGTCACTCAGGTCTTTACTTCTCTCTGTTATGATGTCACTCAGGTCTTTACTTCTCTTTGTTATGATGTCACTCCTCTTCACTTCTCTCTGTTATGATGTCACTCAGGTCTTTACTTCTCTTTGTTATGATGTCACTCCTCTTTACTTCTCTCTGTTATGATGTCACTCAGGTCTTTACGTTTCTTTGTTATGATGTCACTCCTCTTTACTTCTCTCTGTTATGATGTCACTCAGGTCTTTACTTCTCTCTGTTATGATGTCACTCTTCACTTCTCTCTGTTATGATGTCACTTAGGTCTTTACTTCTCTCTGTTATGATGTCACTCCTCTATACTTTTCTCTGTTATGATATCACTCAGGTCTTTACTTCTCTGTTATGATGTCACTCAGGTCTTTACTTCTCTCTGTGATGATGTCACTAAGGTCTTTACTTCTCTCTTTTATGATGTCACTCCTCTTCATTTCTCTCTGTTATGATGTCACTCCTATTTTCTTCTCTCTGTTATGATGTCACTCCTATTTACTTCTCTCTGTTATGATGTCACTCCTCTTTATTTCTCTTTGTTATGATGTCACTCAGGTCTTTACTTCTCTCTATTATGATGTCACTCAGGTCTTTACTTCTCTCTGTTATGATGTCACTCCTCTTCATTTCTCTCTGTTATGATGTCACTCCTATTTACTTCTCTCTGTTATGATGTCACTCCTATTTACTTCTCTCTGTTATGATGTCACTCCTATTTACTTCTCTCTGTTATGATGTCACTCCTCTTTTCTTCTCTCTGTTATGATGTCACTCAGATATTTACTTCTCTCTGTGATGATGTCACTCCTCTTTACTTTTCTCTGTTATGATGTCACTCAGGTCTTTACTTCTCTCTGTTATGATGTCACTCCTATTTACTTCTCTCTGTTATGATGTCACTCCTATTTACTTCTCTCTGTTATGATGTCACTCCTATTTACTTCTCTCTGTTATGATGTCACTCCTCTTTTCTTCTCTCTGTTATGATGTCACTCAGATATTTACTTCTCTCTGTTATGATGTCACTCCTATTTACTTCTCTCTGTTATGATGTCACTCCTCTTTATTTCTCTTTGTTATGATGTCACTCAGGTCTTTACTTCTCTCTATTATGATGTCACTCAGGTCTTTACTTCTCTCTGTTATGATGTCACTCCTCTTCATTTCTCTCTGTTATGATGTCACTCCTATTTACTTCTCTCTGTTATGATGTCACTCCTATTTACTTCTCTCTGTTATGATGTCACTCCTATTTACTTCTCTCTGTTATGATGTCACTCCTCTTTTCTTCTCTCTGTTATGATGTCACTCAGATATTTACTTCTCTCTGTGATGATGTCACTCCTCTTTACTTTTCTCTGTTATGATGTCACTCAGGTCTTTACTTCTCTCTGTTATGATGTCACTCCTCTTCATTTCTCTCTGTTATGATGTCACTCCTATTTACTTCTCTCTGTTATGATGTCACTCCTATTTACTTCTCTCTGTTATGATGTCACTCAGGTCTTTATTTCTCTTTGTTATGATGTCACTCAGGTCTTTACTTCTCTCTGTTATGATGTCACTCCTCTTCATTTCTCTCTGTTATGATGTCACTCCTATTTACTTCTCTCTGTTATGATGTCACTCCTATTTACTTCTCTCTGTTATGATGTCACTCCTATTTACTTCTCTCTGTTATGATATCACTCAGGTCTTTATTTCTCTTTGTTATGATGTCACTCAGGTCTTTACTTCTCTCTGTTATGATGTCACTCAGGTCTTTACTTCTCTTTGTTATGATGTCACTCCTCTTCACTTCTCTCTGTTATGATGTCACTCAGGTCTTTACTTCTCTTTGTTATGATGTCACTCCTCTTTACTTCTCTCTGTTATGATGTCACTCAGGTCTTTACGTTTCTTTGTTATGATGTCACTCCTCTTTACTTCTCTCTGTTATGATGTCACTCAGGTCTTTACTTCTCTCTGTTATGATGTCACTCTTCACTTCTCTCTGTTATGATGTCACTCAGTTCTTTACTTCTCTCTGTTATGATGTCACTCATCTTTACTTCTCTCTGTTATGATGTCACTCCTATTTATTTCTCTCTGTTATGATGTCACTCAGGTCTTTATTTCTCTTTGTTATGATGTCACTCAGGTCTTTACTTCTCTCTGTTATGATGTCACTCCTCTTCACTTTTCTCTGTTATGATGTCACTCCTCTTTACTTCTCTCTGTTATGATGTCACTCCTCTTTATTTCTCTCTGTTATGATGTCACTCAGGTCTTTACTTCTCTCTGTTATGATGTCACTCCTCTTTATTTCTCTCTGTTATGATGTCACTCAGGTCTTTACTTTTCTCTGTTATGATGTCACTCAGGTCTTTACTTCTCTCTGTTATGATGTCACTCCTCTTCACTTCTCTCTGTTATGATGTCACTCAGGTCTTTACTTTTCTCTGTTATGATGTCACTCCTCTATACTTTTCTCTGTTATGATATCACTCAGGTCTTTACTTCTCTGTTATGATGTCACTCAGGTCTTTACTTCTCTCTGTGATGATGTCACTAAGGTCTTTATTTCTCTCTGTCATGATGTCACTCAGGTCTTTACTTCTCTCTTTTATGATGTCACTCCTCTTCATTTCTCTCTGTTATGATGTCACTCCTATTTACTTCTCTCTGTTATGATGTCACTCCTATTTACTTCTCTCTGTTATGATGTCACTCAGGTCTTTATTTCTCTTTGTTATGATGTCACTCAGGTCTTTATTTCTCTCTGTTATGATGTCACTCAGGTCTTTCCTTCTCTCTGTTATGATGTCACTCAGGTCTTTACTTCTCTCTGTGATGATGTCACTAAGGTCTTTATTTCTCTCTGTCATGATGTCACTCAGGTCTTTACTTCTCTCTTTTATGATGTCACTCCTCTTCATTTCTCTCTGTTATGATGTCACTCCTATTTACTTCTCTCTGTTATGATGTCACTCCTATTTACTTCTCTCTGTTATGATGTCACTCAGGTCTTTATTTCTCTTTGTTATGATGTCACTCAGGTCTTTACTTCTCTCTGTTATGATGTCACTCAGGTCTTTATTTCTCTTTGTTATGATGTCACTCAGGTCTTTACTTCTCTCTTTTATGATGTCACTCCTCTTCATTTCTCTCTGTTATGATGTCACTCCTATTTTCTTCTCTCTGTTATGATGTCACTCCTATTTACTTCTCTCTGTTATGATGTCACTCAGGTCTTTATTTCTCTTTGTTATGATGTCACTCAGGTCTTTATTTCTCTCTGTTATGATGTCACTCAGGTCTTTACTTCTCTCTGTTATGATGTCACTCCTCTTCACTTTTCTCTGTTATGATGTCACTCCTCTTTACTTCTCTCTGTTATGATGTCACTCCTCTTTATTTCTCTCTGTTATGATGTCACTCAGGTCTTTACTTCTCTCTGTTATGATGTAAATCCTTTTTACTTCACTCTGTTATGATGTCACTCAGGTCTTTACTTCTCTCTGTTATGATGTCACTCAGGTCTTTACTTCTCTCTGTTATGATGTCACTCCTCTTCATTTCTCTCTGTTATGATGTCACTCCTATTTACTTCTCTCTGTTATGATGTCACTCCTATTTATTTCTCTCTGTTATGATGTCACTCAGGTCTTTACTTCTCTCTGTTATGATGTCACTCCTCTTTATTTCTCTCTATTATGATGTCACTCAGGTCTTTACTTCTCTCTGTTATGATGTCACTCAGGTCTTTACTTCTCTCTGTTATGATGTCACTCCTCTATACTTTTCTGTTATGATGTCACTCATCTTTACTTCTCTCTGTTATGATGTCACTCCTCTTTATTTCTCTCTATTATGATGTCACTCAGGTCTTTATTTCTCTTTGTTATGATGTCACTCAGGTCTTTACTTCTCTCTTTTATGATGTCACTCAGGTCTTTACTTCTCTCTGTTATGATGTCACTCATCTTTACTTCTCTCTGTTATGATGTCACTCAGGTCTTTACTTCTCTCTGTTATGATGTCACTCCTCTATACTTTTCTCTGTTATGATATCACTCAGGTCTTTACTTCTCTGTTATGATGTCACTCAGGTCTTTACTTCTCTCTGTGATGATGTCACTAAGGTCTTTATTTCTCTCTGTCATGATGTCACTCAGGTCTTTACTTCTCTCTTTTATGATGTCACTCCTCTTCATTTCTCTCTGTTATGATGTCACTCCTATTTACTTCTCTCTGTTATGATGTCACTCCTATTTACTTCTCTCTGTTATGATGTCACTCAGGTCTTTATTTCTCTTTGTTATGATGTCACTCAGGTCTTTATTTCTCTCTGTTATGATGTCACTCAGGTCTTTCCTTCTCTCTGTAATGATGTCACTCAGGTCTTTACTTCTCTCTGTGATGATGTCACTCAGGTCTTTACTTCTCTCTGTTATGATGTCACTCTTCACTTCTCTCTGTTATGATGTCACTCAGGTCTTTACTTCTCTCTGTTATGATGTCACTCCTCTATACTTTTCTCTGTTATGATATCACTCAGGTCTTTACTTCTCTGTTATGATGTCACTCAGGTCTTTACTTCTCTCTGTGATGATGTCACTAAGGTCTTTATTTCTCTCTGTCATGATGTCACTCGGGTCTTTACTTCTCTCTTTTATGATGTCACTCCTCTTCATTTCTCTCTGTTATGATGTCACTCCTATTTTCTTCTCTCTGTTATGATGTCACTCCTATTTACTTCTCTCTGTTATGATGTCACTCAGGTCTTTATTTCTCTTTGTTATGATGTCACTCAGGTCTTTATTTCTCTCTTTTATGATGTCACTCAGGTCTTTACTTCTCTCTGTTATGATGTCACTCCTCTTCATTTCTCTCTGTTATGATGTCACTCCTATTTACTTCCCTCTGTTATGATGTCACTCCTATTTACTTCTCTCTGTTATGATGTCACTCAGGTCTTTATTTCTCTTTGTTATGATGTCACTCAGGTCTTTACTTCTCTCTGTTATGATGTCACTCAGGTCTTTACTTCTCTTTGTTATGATGTCACTCCTCTTCACTTCTCTCTGTTATGATGTCACTCAGGTCTTTACTTCTCTTTGTTATGATGTCACTCCTCTTTACTTCTCTCTGTTATGATGTCACTCAGGTCTTTACGTTTCTTTGTTATGATGTCACTCCTCTTTACTTCTCTCTGTTATGATGTCACTCAGGTCTTTACTTCTCTCTGTTATGATGTCACTCTTCACTTCTCTCTGTTATGATGTCACTCAGGTCTTTACTTCTCTCTGTTATGATGTCACTCCTCTATACTTTTCTCTGTTATGATATCACTCAGGTCTTTACTTCTCTGTTATGATGTCACTCAGGTCTTTACTTCTCTCTGTGATGATGTCACTAAGGTCTTTACTTCTCTCTTTTATGATGTCACTCCTCTTCATTTCTCTCTGTTATGATGTCACTCCTATTTTCTTCTCTCTGTTATGATGTCACTCCTATTTACTTCTCTCTGTTATGATGTCACTCCTCTTTATTTCTCTTTGTTATGATGTCACTCAGGTCTTTACTTCTCTCTATTATGATGTCACTCAGGTCTTTACTTCTCTCTGTTATGATGTCACTCCTCTTCATTTCTCTCTGTTATGATGTCACTCCTATTTACTTCTCTCTGTTATGATGTCACTCCTATTTACTTCTCTCTGTTATGATGTCACTCCTATTTACTTCTCTCTGTTATGATGTCACTCCTCTTTTCTTCTCTCTGTTATGATGTCACTCAGATATTTACTTCTCTCTGTGATGATGTCACTCCTCTTTACTTTTCTCTGTTATGATGTCACTCAGGTCTTTACTTCTCTCTGTTATGATGTCACTCCTCTTCATTTCTCTCTGTTATGATGTCACTCCTATTTACTTCTCTCTGTTATGATGTCACTCCTATTTACTTCTCTCTGTTATGATGTCACTCAGGTCTTTATTTCTCTTTGTTATGATGTCACTCAGGTCTTTACTTCTCTCTGTTATGATGTCACTCAGGTCTTTACTTCTCTCTGTTATGATGTCACTCCTCTTCATTTCTCTCTGTTATGATGTCACTCCTATTTACTTCTCTCTGTTATGATGTCACTCCTATTTACTTCTCTCTGTTATGATGTCACTCCTATTTACTTCTCTCTGTTATGATATCACTCAGGTCTTTATTTCTCTTTGTTATGATGTCACTCAGGTCTTTACTTCTCTCTGTTATGATGTCACTCAGGTCTTTACTTCTCTTTGTTATGATGTCACTCCTCTTCACTTCTCTCTGTTATGATGTCACTCAGGTCTTTACTTCTCTTTGTTATGATGTCACTCCTCTTTACTTCTCTCTGTTATGATGTCACTCAGGTCTTTACGTTTCTTTGTTATGATGTCACTCCTCTTTACTTCTCTCTGTTATGATGTCACTCAGGTCTTTACTTCTCTCTGTTATGATGTCACTCAGGTCTTTACTTCTCTCTGTTATGATGTCACTCAGTTCTTTACTTCTCTCTGTTATGATGTCACTCATCTTTACTTCTCTCTGTTATGATGTCACTCCTCTTTATTTCTCTCTGTTATGATGTCACTCAGGTCTTTACTTCTCTCTGTTATGATGTAAATCCTTTTTACTTCACTCTGTTATGATGTCACTCAGGTCTTTACTTCTCTCTGTTATGATGTCACTCCTCTTCATTTCTCTCTGTTATGATGTCACTCCTATTTACTTCTCTCTGTTATGATGTCACTCCTATTTATTTCTCTCTGTTATGATGTCACTCAGGTCTTTACTTCTCTCTGTTATGATGTCACTCCTCTTTATTTCTCTCTATTATGATGTCACTCAGGTCTTTACTTCTCTCTGTTATGATGTCACTCAGGTCTTTACTTCTCTCTGTTATGATGTCACTCCTCTATACTTTTCTGTTATGATGTCACTCATCTTTACTTCTCTCTGTTATGATGTCACTCCTCTTTATTTCTCTCTATTATGATGTCACTCAGGTCTTTATTTCTCTTTGTTATGATGTCACTCAGGTCTTTACTTCTCTCTTTTATGATGTCACTCAGGTCTTTACTTCTCTCTGTTATGATGTCACTCATCTTTACTTCTCTCTGTTATGATTTCACTCAGGTCTTTACTTCTCTCTGTTATGATGTCACTCCTCTATACTTTTCTCTGTTATGATATCACTCAGGTCTTTACTTCTCTGTTATGATGTCACTCAGGTCTTTACTTCTCTCTGTGATGATGTCACTAAGGTCTTTATTTCTCTCTGTCATGATGTCACTCAGGTCTTTACTTCTCTCTTTTATGATGTCACTCCTCTTCATTTCTCTCTGTTATGATGTCACTCCTATTTACTTCTCTCTGTTATGATGTCACTCCTATTTACTTCTCTCTGTTATGATGTCACTCAGGTCTTTATTTCTCTTTGTTATGATGTCACTCAGGTCTTTATTTCTCTCTGTTATGATGTCACTCAGGTCTTTACTTCTCTCTGTTATGATGTCACTCAGGTCTTTATTTCTCTTTGTTATGATGTCACTCAGGTCTTTACTTCTCTCTTTTATGATGTCACTCCTCTTCATTTCTCTCTGTTATGATGTCACTCCTATTTTCTTCTCTCTGTTATGATGTCACTCCTATTTACTTCTCTCTTTTATGATGTCACTCCTCTTCATTTCTCTCTGTTATGATGTCACTCCTATTTTCTTCTCTCTGTTATGATGTCACTCCTATTTACTTCTCTCTGTTATGATGTCACTCAGGTCTTTATTTCTCTTTGTTATGATGTCACTCAGGTCTTTATTTCTCTCTGTTATGATGTCACTCAGGTCTTTAATTCTCTCTGTTATGATGTCACTCCTCTTCATTTCTCTCTGTTATGATGTCACTCCTATTTACTTCCCTCTGTTATGATGTCACTCCTATTTACTTCTCTCTGTTATGATGTCACTCAGGTCTTTATTTCTCTTTGTTATGATGTCACTCAGGTCTTTATTTCTCTTTGTTATGATGTCACTCAGGTCTTTACTTCTCTCTGTTATGATGTCACTCCTCTTCACTTTTCTCTGTTATGATGTCACTCCTCTTTACTTCTCTCTGTTATGATGTCACTCCTCTTTATTTCTCTCTGTTATGATGTCACTCAGGTCTTTACTTCTCTCTGTTATGATGTAAATCCTTTTTACTTCACTCTGTTATGATGTCACTCAGGTCTTTACTTCTCTCTGTTATGATGTCACTCCTCTTCATTTCTCTCTGTTATGATGTCACTCCTATTTACTTCTCTCTGTTATGATGTCACTCCTATTTATTTCTCTCTGTTATGATGTCACTCAGGTCTTTACTTCTCTCTGTTATGATGTCACTCAGGTCTTTATTTCTCTCTGTTATGATGTCACTCAGGTCTTTCCTTCTCTCTGTTATGATGTCACTCAGGTCTTTACTTCTCTCTGTGATGATGTCACTAAGGTCTTTATTTCTCTCTGTCATGATGTCACTCAGGTCTTTACTTCTCTCTTTTATGCTGTCACTCCTCTTCATTTCTCTCTGTTATGATGTCACTCCTATTTACTTCTCTCTGTTATGATGTCACTCCTATTTACTTCTCTCTATTATGATGTCACTCAGGTCTTTATTTCTCTTTGTTATGATGTCACTCAGGTCTTTATTTCTCTCTGTTATGATGTCACTCCTCTTTATTTCTCTCTGTTTTGATGATACTCAGGTCTTTACTTCTCTCTGTTATGATGTCACTCCTCTTCACTTCTCTCTGTTATGATGTCACTCAGATATTTACTTCTCTTTGTTATGATGTCACTCCTCTTTACTTCTCTCTGTTATGATGTCACTCAGGTCTTTACTTCTCTCTGTTATGATGTCACTCTTCACTTCTCTCTGTTATGATGTCACTCAGGTCTTTACTTCTCTCTGTTATGATGTCACTCCTCTTCACTTCTCTCTGTTATGATGTCACTCAGGTCTTTACTTTTCTCTGTTATGATGTCACTCCTCTTTACTTCTCTCTGTTATGATGTCACTCCTCTTTATTTCTCTTTGTTATGATGTCACTCAGGTCTTTATTTCTCTTTGTTATGATGTCACTCAGGTCTTTACTTCTCTCTGTTATGATGTCACTCAGGTCTTTATTTCTCTTTGTTATGATGTCACTCAGGTCTTTACTTCTCTCTGTTATGATGTCACTCAGGTCTTTACTTCTCTCTGTTATGATGTCACTCATCTTTACTTCTCTCTGTCATGATGTCACTCAGGTCTTTACTTCTCTCTGTTATGATGTCACTCCTCTATACTTTTCTCTGTTATGATGTCACTCAGGTCTTTACTTCTCTCTGTGATGATGTCACTAAGGTCTTTATTTCTCTCTGTTATGATGTAAATCCTTTTTACTTCACTCTGTTATGATGTCACTCAGGTCTTTACTTCTCTCTGTTATGATGTCACTCCTCTTCATTTCTCTCTGTTATGATGTCACTCCTATTTACTTCTCTCTGTTATGATGTCACTCCTATTTATTTCTCTCTGTTATGATGTCACTCAGGTCTTTACTTCTCTCTGTTATGATGTCACTCAGGTCTTTACTTCTCTCTGTTATGATGTCACTCCTATTTACTTCTCTCTGTTATGATGTCACTCCTATTTATTTCTCTCTGTTATGATGTCACTCAGGTCTTTACTTCTCTCTGTTATGATGTCACTCCTATTTATTTCTCTCTGTTATGATGTCACTCAGGTCTTTACTTCTCTCTGTTATGATGTCACTCCTCTTTATTTCTCTCTATTATGATGTCACTCAGGTCTTTATTTCTCTTTGTTATGATGTCACTCAGGTCTTTACTTCTCTCTGTTATGATGTCACTCCTCTTTATTTCTCTCTATTATGATGTCACTCAGGTCTTTATTTCTCTTTGTTATGATGTCACTCAGGTCTTTACTTCTCTCTGTTATGATGTCACTCAGGTCTTTATTTCTCTTTGTTATGATGTCACTCATCTTTACTTCTCTCTGTTATGATGTCACTCAGGTCTTTACTTCTCTCTGTCATGATGTCACTCAGGTCTTTACTTCTCTCTGTTATGATGTCACTCCTCTTCATTTCTCTCTGTTATGATGTCACTCCTATTTACTTCTCTCTGTTATGATGTCACTCCTATTTACTTGTCTCTGTTATGATGTCACTCAGGTCTTTATTTCTCTTTGTTATGATGTCACTCAGGTCTTTACTTCTCTCTGTTATGATGTAAATCCTTTTTACTTCACTCTGTTATGATGTCACTCAGGTCTTTACTTCTCTCTGTTATGATGTCACTCCTCTTCATTTCTCTCTGTTATGATGTCACTCCTATTTATTTCTCTCTGTTATGATGTCACTCAGGTCTTTACTTCTCTCTGTTATGATGTCACTCCTCTTTATTTCTCTCTATTATGATGTCACTCAGGTCTTTATTTCTCTTTGTTATGATGTCACTCAGGTCTTTACTTCTCTCTGTTATGATGTCACTCAGGTCTTTATTTCTCTTTGTTATGATGTCACTCATCTTTACTTCTCTCTGTTATGATGTCACTCAGGTCTTTACTTCTCTCTGTCATGATGTCACTCAGGTCTTTACTTCTCTCTGTTATGATGTCACTCCTCTTCATTTCTCTCTGTTATGATGTCACTCCTATTTACTTCTCTCTGTTATGATGTCACTCCTATTTACTTCTCTCTGTTATGATGTCACTCAGGTCTTTATTTCTCTTTGTTATGATGTCACTCAGGTCTTTACTTCTCTCTGTTATGATGTCACTCCTCTTCATTTCTCTCTGTTATGATGTCACTCCTCTTTACTTCTCTCTGTTATGATGTCACTCCTCTTTATTTCTCTCTGTTTTGATGATACTCAGGTCTTTACTTCTCTCTGTTATGATGTCACTCCTCTTTTCTTCTCTCTGTTATGATGTCACTCAGATATTTACTTCTCTCTGTTATGATGTCACTCAGGTCTTTACTTCTCTCTGTTATGATGTCACTCCTCTTCATTTCTCTCTGTTATGATGTCACTCCTATTTACTTCTCTCTGTTATGATGTCACTCCTATTTACTTCTCTCTGTTATGATGTCACTCAGGTCTTTATTTCTCTTTGTTATGATGTCACTCAGGTCTTTACTTTTCTCTCTTATGATGTCACTCAGGTCTTTACTTCTCTCTGTTATGAAGTCACTCAGGTCTTTATTTCACTCTGTTATGATGTCACTCAGGTCTTTACTTCTCTCTGTTATGAAGTCACTCAGGTCTTTATTTCACTCTGTTATGATGTCACTCCTATTTACTTCTCTCTGTTATGATGTCACTCCTCTTTACTTCTCTCTGTCATGATGTCACTCAGGTCTTTACTTCTCTCTGTTATGATGTCACTCCTCTATACTTTTCTCTGTTATGATATCACTCAAGTCTTTACTTCTCTGTTATGATGTCAATTAGGTCTTTACTTCTCTCTGTGATGATGTCACTAAGGTCTTTATTTCTCTCTGTCATGATGTCACTCAGGTCTTTACTTCTCTCTTTTATGATGTCACTCCTATTTACTTCTCTCTGTTATGATGTCACTCCTATTTACTTCTCTCTGTGATGATGTCACTCCTCTTTACTTTTCTCTGTTATGATGTCACTCAGGTCTTTACTTCTCTCTGTTATGATGTCACTCCTCTTCATTTCTCTCTGTTATGATGTCACTCCTATTTACTTCTCTCTGTTATGATGTCACTCCTATTTACTTCTCTCTGTTATGATGTCACTCAGGTCTTTATTTCTCTTTGTTATGATGTCACTCAGGTCTTTACTTCTCTCTGTTATGATGTCACTCAGGTCTTTACTTCTCTCTGTTATGATGTCACTCCTCTTCATTTCTCTCTGTTATGATGTCACTCCTATTTACTTCTCTCTGTTATGATGTCACTCCTATTTACTTCTCTCTGTTATGATGTCACTCCTATTTACTTCTCTCTGTTATGATGTCACTCCTCTTTTCTTCTCTCTGTTATGATGTCACTCAGATATTTACTTCTCTCTGTGATGATGTCACTCCTCTTTACTTTTCTCTGTTATGATGTCACTCAGGTCTTTACTTCTCTCTGTTATGATGTCACTCCTCTTCATTTCTCTCTGTTATGATGTCACTCCTATTTACTTCTCTCTGTTATGATGTCACTCCTATTTACTTCTCTCTGTTATGATGTCACTCAGGTCTTTATTTCTCTTTGTTATGATGTCACTCAGGTCTTTACTTCTCTCTGTTATGATGTCACTCAGGTCTTTACTTCTCTCTGTTATGATGTCACTCCTCTTCATTTCTCTCTGTTATGATGTCACTCCTATTTACTTCTCTCTGTTATGATGTCACTCCTATTTACTTCTCTCTGTTATGATGTCACTCCTATTTACTTCTGTCTGTTATGATATCACTCAGGTCTTTATTTCTCTTTGTTATGATGTCACTCAGGTCTTTACTTCTCTCTGTTATGATGTCACTCAGGTCTTTACTTCTCTTTGTTATGATGTCACTCCTCTTCACTTCTCTCTGTTATGATGTCACTCAGGTCTTTACTTCTCTTTGTTATGATGTCACTCCTCTTTACTTCTCTCTGTTATGATGTCACTCAGGTCTTTACGTTTCTTTGTTATGATGTCACTCCTCTTTACTTCTCTCTGTTATGATGTCACTCAGGTCTTTACTTCTCTCTGTTATGATGTCACTCTTCACTTCTCTCTGTTATGATGTCACTCAGTTCTTTACTTCTCTCTGTTATGATGTCACTCATCTTTACTTCTCTCTGTTATGATGTCACTCCTATTTATTTCTCTCTGTTATGATGTCACTCAGGTCTTTATTTCTCTTTGTTATGATGTCACTCAGGTCTTTACTTCTCTCTGTTATGATGTCACTCCTCTTCACTTTTCTCTGTTATGATGTCACTCCTCTTTACTTCTCTCTGTTATGATGTCACTCCTCTTCATTTCTCTCTGTTATGATGTCACTCCTATTTACTTCTCTCTGTTATGATGTCACTCCTATTTACTTCTCTCTGTTATGATGTCACTCCTATTTACTTCTCTCTGTTATGATGTCACTCCTCTTTTCTTCTCTCTGTTATGATGTCACTCAGATATTTACTTCTCTCTGTGATGATGTCACTCCTCTTTACTTTTCTCTGTTATGATGTCACTCAGGTCTTTACTTCTCTCTGTTATGATGTCACTCCTCTTCATTTCTCTCTGTTATGATGTCACTCCTATTTACTTCTCTCTGTTATGATGTCACTCCTATTTACTTCTCTCTGTTATGATGTCACTCAGGTCTTTATTTCTCTTTGTTATGATGTCACTCAGGTCTTTACTTCTCTCTGTTATGATGTCACTCAGGTCTTTACTTCTCTCTGTTATGATGTCACTCCTCTTCATTTCTCTCTGTTATGATGTCACTCCTATTTACTTCTCTCTGTTATGATGTCACTCCTATTTACTTCTCTCTGTTATGATGTCACTCCTATTTACTTCTGTCTGTTATGATATCACTCAGGTCTTTATTTCTCTTTGTTATGATGTCACTCAGGTCTTTACTTCTCTCTGTTATGATGTCACTCAGGTCTTTACTTCTCTTTGTTATGATGTCACTCCTCTTCACTTCTCTCTGTTATGATGTCACTCAGGTCTTTACTTCTCTTTGTTATGATGTCACTCCTCTTTACTTCTCTCTGTTATGATGTCACTCAGGTCTTTACGTTTCTTTGTTATGATGTCACTCCTCTTTACTTCTCTCTGTTATGATGTCACTCAGGTCTTTACTTCTCTCTGTTATGATGTCACTCTTCACTTCTCTCTGTTATGATGTCACTCAGTTCTTTACTTCTCTCTGTTATGATGTCACTCATCTTTACTTCTCTCTGTTATGATGTCACTCCTATTTATTTCTCTCTGTTATGATGTCACTCAGGTCTTTATTTCTCTTTGTTATGATGTCACTCAGGTCTTTACTTCTCTCTGTTATGATGTCACTCCTCTTCACTTTTCTCTGTTATGATGTCACTCCTCTTTACTTCTCTCTGTTATGATGTCACTCCTCTTTATTTCTCTCTGTTATGATGTCACTCAGGTCTTTACTTCTCTCTGTTATGATGTCACTCCTCTTTATTTCTCTCTGTTATGATGTCACTCAGGTCTTTACTTTTCTCTGTTATGATGTCACTCAGGTCTTTACTTCTCTCTGTTATGATGTCACTCCTCTTCACTTCTCTCTGTTATGATGTCACTCAGGTCTTTACTTTTCTCTGTTATGATGTCACTCCTCTTTACTTCTCTCTGTTATGATGTCACTCCTCTTTATTTCTCTTTGTTATGATGTCACTCAGGTCTTTACTTCTCTCTATTATGATGTCACTCAGGTCTTTACTTCTCTCTGTTATGATGTCACTCCTCTTCATTTCTCTCTGTTATGATGTCACTCCTATTTACTTCTCTCTGTTATGATGTCACTCCTATTTACTTCTCTCTGTTATGATGTCACTCAGGTCTTTATTTCTCTTTGTTATGATGTCACTCAGGTCTTTACTTCTCTCTGTTATGATGTCACTCAGGTCTTTACTTCTCTTTGTTATGATGTCACTCCTCTTTACTTCTCTCTGTTATGATGTCACTCAGGTCTTTACGTTTCTTTGTTATGATGTCACTCCTCTTTACTTCTCTCTGTTATGATGTCACTCAGGTCTTTACTTCTCTCTGTTATGATGTCACTCTTCACTTCTCTCTGTTATGATGTCACTCAGGTCTTTACTTCTCTCTGTTATGATGTCACTCCTCTTCATTTCTCTCTGTTATGATGTCACTCCTATTTTCTTCTCTCTGTTATGATGTCACTCCTATTTACTTCTCTCTGTTATGATGTCACTCAGGTCTTTATTTCTCTTTGTTATGATGTCACTCAGGTCTTTATTTCTCTCTTTTATGATGTCACTCAGGCCTTTACTTCTCTCTGTTATGATGTCACTCCTCTTCATTTCTCTCTGTTATGATGTCACTCCTATTTACTTCCCTCTGTTATGATGTCACTCCTATTTACTTCTCTCTGTTATGATGTCACTCAGGTCTTTATTTCTCTTTGTTATGATGTCACTCAGGTCTTTACTTCTCTCTGTTATGATGTCACTCAGGTCTTTATTTCTCTTTGTTATGATGTCACTCAGGTCTTTACTTCTCTCTGTTATGATGTAAATCCTTTTTACTTCACTCTGTTATGATGTCACTCAGGTCTTTACTTCTCTCTGTTATGATGTCACTCCTCTTCATTTCTCTCTGTTATGATGTCACTCCTATTTATTTCTCTCTGTTATGATGTCACTCAGGTCTTTACTTCTCTCTGTTATGATGTCACTCCTCTTTATTTCTCTCTATTATGATGTCACTCAGGTCTTTATTTCTCTTTGTTATGATGTCACTCAGGTCTTTACTTCTCTCTGTTATGATGTCACTCAGGTCTTTATTTCTCTTTGTTATGATGTCACTCATCTTTACTTCTCTCTGTTATGATGTCACTCAGGTCTTTACTTCTCTCTGTCATGATGTCACTCAGGTCTTTACTTCTCTCTGTTATGATGTCACTCCTCTTCATTTCTCTCTGTTATGATGTCACTCCTATTTACTTCTCTCTGTTATGATGTCACTCCTATTTACTTGTCTCTGTTATGATGTCACTCAGGTCTTTATTTCTCTTTGTTATGATGTCACTCAGGTCTTTACTTCTCTCTGTTATGATGTAAATCCTTTTTACTTCACTCTGTTATGATGTCACTCAGGTCTTTACTTCTCTCTGTTATGATGTCACTCCTCTTCATTTCTCTCTGTTATGATGTCACTCCTATTTATTTCTCTCTGTTATGATGTCACTCAGGTCTTTACTTCTCTCTGTTATGATGTCACTCCTCTTTATTTCTCTCTATTATGATGTCACTCAGGTCTTTATTTCTCTTTGTTATGATGTCACTCAGGTCTTTACTTCTCTCTGTTATGATGTCACTCAGGTCTTTATTTCTCTTTGTTATGATGTCACTCATCTTTACTTCTCTCTGTTATGATGTCACTCAGGTCTTTACTTCTCTCTGTCATGATGTCACTCAGGTCTTTACTTCTCTCTGTTATGATGTCACTCCTCTTCATTTCTCTCTGTTATGATGTCACTCCTATTTACTTCTCTCTGTTATGATGTCACTCCTATTTACTTGTCTCTGTTATGATGTCACTCAGGTCTTTATTTCTCTTTGTTATGATGTCACTCAGGTCTTTACTTCTCTCTGTTATGATGTCACTCCTCTTCATTTCTCTCTGTTATGATGTCACTCCTCTTTACTTCTCTCTGTTATGATGTCACTCCTCTTTATTTCTCTCTGTTTTGATGATACTCAGGTCTTTACTTCTCTCTGTTATGATGTCACTCCTCTTTTCTTCTCTCTGTTATGATGTCACTCAGATATTTACTTCTCTCTGTTATGATGTCACTCAGGTCTTTACTTCTCTCTGTTATGATGTCACTCCTCTTCATTTCTCTCTGTTATGATGTCACTCCTATTTACTTCTCTCTGTTATGATGTCACTCCTATTTACTTCTCTCTGTTATGATGTCACTCAGGTCTTTATTTCTCTTTGTTATGATGTCACTCAGGTCTTTACTTTTCTCTCTTATGATGTCACTCAGGTCTTTACTTCTCTCTGTTATGAAGTCACTCAGGTCTTTATTTCACTCTGTTATGATGTCACTCAGGTCTTTACTTCTCTCTGTTATGAAGTCACTCAGGTCTTTATTTCACTCTGTTATGATGTCACTCCTATTTACTTCTCTCTGTTATGATGTCACTCCTCTTTACTTCTCTCTGTCATGATGTCACTCAGGTCTTTACTTCTCTCTGTTATGATGTCACTCCTCTATACTTTTCTCTGTTATGATATCACTCAAGTCTTTACTTCTCTGTTATGATGTCAATTAGGTCTTTACTTCTCTCTGTGATGATGTCACTAAGGTCTTTATTTCTCTCTATCATGATGTCACTCAGGTCTTTACTTCTCTCTTTTATGATGTCACTCCTATTTACTTCTCTCTGTTATGATGTCACTCCTATTTACTTCTCTCTGTGATGATGTCACTCCTCTTTACTTTTCTCTGTTATGATGTCACTCAGGTCTTTACTTCTCTCTGTTATGATGTCACTCCTCTTCATTTCTCTCTGTTATGATGTCACTCCTATTTACTTCTCTCTGTTATGATGTCACTCCTATTTACTTCTCTCTGTTATGATGTCACTCAGGTCTTTATTTCTCTTTGTTATGATGTCACTCAGGTCTTTACTTCTCTCTGTTATGATGTCACTCAGGTCTTTACTTCTCTCTGTTATGATGTCACTCCTCTTCATTTCTCTCTGTTATGATGTCACTCCTATTTACTTCTCTCTGTTATGATGTCACTCCTATTTACTTCTCTCTGTTATGATGTCACTCCTATTTACTTCTCTCTGTTATGATGTCACTCCTCTTTTCTTCTCTCTGTTATGATGTCACTCAGATATTTACTTCTCTCTGTGATGATGTCACTCCTCTTTACTTTTCTCTGTTATGATGTCACTCAGGTCTTTACTTCTCTCTGTTATGATGTCACTCCTCTTCATTTCTCTCTGTTATGATGTCACTCCTATTTACTTCTCTCTGTTATGATGTCACTCCTATTTACTTCTCTCTGTTATGATGTCACTCAGGTCTTTATTTCTCTTTGTTATGATGTCACTCAGGTCTTTACTTCTCTCTGTTATGATGTCACTCAGGTCTTTACTTCTCTCTGTTTTGATGTCACTCCTCTTCATTTCTCTCTGTTATGATGTCACTCCTATTTACTTCTCTCTGTTATGATGTCACTCCTATTTACTTCTCTCTGTTATGATGTCACTCCTATTTACTTCTGTCTGTTATGATATCACTCAGGTCTTTATTTCTCTTTGTTATGATGTCACTCAGGTCTTTACTTCTCTTTGTTATGATGTCACTCAGGTCTTTACTTCTCTTTGTTATGATGTCACTCCTCTTCACTTCTCTCTGTTATGATGTCACTCAGGTCTTTACTTCTCTTTGTTATGATGTCACTCCTCTTTACTTCTCTCTGTTATGATGTCACTCAGGTCTTTACGTTTCTTTGTTATGATGTCACTCCTCTTTACTTCTCTCTGTTATGATGTCACTCAGGTCTTTACTTCTCTCTGTTATGATGTCACTCTTCACTTCTCTCTGTTATGATGTCACTCAGTTCTTTACTTCTCTCTGTTATGATGTCACTCATCTTTACTTCTCTCTGTTATGATGTCACTCCTATTTATTTCTCTCTGTTATGATGTCACTCAGGTCTTTATTTCTCTTTGTTATGATGTCACTCAGGTCTTTACTTCTCTCTGTTATGATGTCACTCCTCTTCACTTTTCTCTGTTATGATGTCACTCCTCTTTACTTCTCTCTGTTATGATGTCACTCCTCTTCATTTCTCTCTGTTATGATGTCACTCCTATTTACTTCTCTCTGTTATGATGTCACTCCTATTTACTTCTCTCTGTTATGATGTCACTCCTATTTACTTCTCTCTGTTATGATGTCACTCCTCTTTTCTTCTCTCTGTTATGATGTCACTCAGATATTTACTTCTCTCTGTGATGATGTCACTCCTCTTTACTTTTCTCTGTTATGATGTCACTCAGGTCTTTACTTCTCTCTGTTATGATGTCACTCCTCTTCATTTCTCTCTGTTATGATGTCACTCCTATTTACTTCTCTCTGTTATGATGTCACTCCTATTTACTTCTCTCTGTTATGATGTCACTCAGGTCTTTATTTCTCTTTGTTATGATGTCACTCAGGTCTTTACTTCTCTCTGTTATGATGTCACTCAGGTCTTTACTTCTCTCTGTTATGATGTCACTCCTCTTCACTTCTCTCTGTTATGATGTCACTCAGGTCTTTACTTTTCTCTGTTATGATGTCACTCCTCTTTACTTCTCTCTGTTATGATGTCACTCCTCTTTATTTCTCTTTGTTATGATGTCACTCAGGTCTTTACTTCTCTCTATTATGATGTCACTCAGGTCTTTACTTCTCTCTGTTATGATGTCACTCCTCTTCATTTCTCTCTGTTATGATGTCACTCCTATTTACTTCTCTCTGTTATGATGTCACTCCTATTTACTTTTCTCTGTTATGATGTCACTCAGGTCTTTACTTCTCTCTGTTATGATGTCACTCCTCTTCACTTCTCTCTGTTATGATGTCACTCAGGTCTTTACTTTTCTCTGTTATGATGTCACTCCTCTTTACTTCTCTCTGTTATGATGTCACTCCTCTTTATTTCTCTTTGTTATGATGTCACTCAGGTCTTTACTTCTCTCTATTATGATGTCACTCAGGTCTTTACTTCTCTCTGTTATGATGTCACTCCTCTTCATTTCTCTCTGTTATGATGTCACTCCTATTTACTTCTCTCTGTTATGATGTCACTCCTATTTACTTCTCTCTGTTATGATGTCACTCAGGTCTTTATTTCTCTTTGTTATGATGTCACTCAGGTCTTTACTTCTCTCTGTTATGATGTCACTCAGGTCTTTACTTCTCTTTGTTATGATGTCACTCCTCTTTACTTCTCTCTGTTATGATGTCACTCAGGTCTTTACGTTTCTTTGTTATGATGTCACTCCTCTTTACTTCTCTCTGTTATGATGTCACTCAGGTCTTTACTTCTCTCTGTTATGATGTCACTCTTCACTTCTCTCTGTTATGATGTCACTCAGGTCTTTACTTCTCTCTGTTATGATGTCACTCCTCTTCATTTCTCTCTGTTATGATGTCACTCCTATTTTCTTCTCTCTGTTATGATGTCACTCCTATTTACTTCTCTCTGTTATGATGTCACTCAGGTCTTTATTTCTCTTTGTTATGATGTCACTCAGGTCTTTATTTCTCTCTTTTATGATGTCACTCAGGCCTTTACTTCTCTCTGTTATGATGTCACTCCTCTTCATTTCTCTCTGTTATGATGTCACTCCTATTTACTTCCCTCTGTTATGATGTCACTCCTATTTACTTCTCTCTGTTATGATGTCACTCAGGTCTTTATTTCTCTTTGTTATGATGTCACTCAGGTCTTTACTTCTCTCTGTTATGATGTCACTCAGGTCTTTATTTCTCTTTGTTATGATGTCACTCAGGTCTTTACTTCTCTCTGTTATGATGTAAATCCTTTTTACTTCACTCTGTTATGATGTCACTCAGGTCTTTACTTCTCTCTGTTATGATGTCACTCCTCTTCATTTCTCTCTGTTATGATGTCACTCCTATTTATTTCTCTCTGTTATGATGTCACTCAGGTCTTTACTTCTCTCTGTTATGATGTCACTCCTCTTCATTTCTCTCTGTTATGATGTCACTCCTATTTTCTTCTCTCTGTTATGATGTCACTCCTATTTACTTCTCTCTGTTATGATGTCACTCAGGTCTTTATTTCTCTTTGTTATGATGTCACTCAGGTCTTTATTTCTCTCTTTTATGATGTCACTCAGGCCTTTACTTCTCTCTGTTATGATGTCACTCCTCTTCATTTCTCTCTGTTATGATGTCACTCCTATTTACTTCCCTCTGTTATGATGTCACTCCTATTTACTTCTCTCTGTTATGATGTCACTCAGGTCTTTATTTCTCTTTGTTATGATGTCACTCAGGTCTTTACTTCTCTCTGTTATGATGTCACTCAGGTCTTTATTTCTCTTTGTTATGATGTCACTCAGGTCTTTACTTCTCTCTGTTATGATGTAAATCCTTTTTACTTCACTCTGTTATGATGTCACTCAGGTCTTTACTTCTCTCTGTTATGATGTCACTCCTCTTCATTTCTCTCTGTTATGATGTCACTCCTATTTATTTCTCTCTGTTATGATGTCACTCAGGTCTTTACTTCTCTCTGTTATGATGTCACTCCTCTTTATTTCTCTCTATTATGATGTCACTCAGGTCTTTATTTCTCTTTGTTATGATGTCACTCAGGTCTTTACTTCTCTCTGTTATGATGTCACTCAGGTCTTTATTTCTCTTTGTTATGATGTCACTCATCTTTACTTCTCTCTGTTATGATGTCACTCAGGTCTTTACTTCTCTCTGTCATGATGTCACTCAGGTCTTTACTTCTCTCTGTTATGATGTCACTCCTCTTCATTTCTCTCTGTTATGATGTCACTCCTATTTACTTCTCTCTGTTATGATGTCACTCCTATTTACTTGTCTCTGTTATGATGTCACTCAGGTCTTTATTTCTCTTTGTTATGATGTCACTCAGGTCTTTACTTCTCTCTGTTATGATGTCACTCCTCTTCATTTCTCTCTGTTATGATGTCACTCCTCTTTACTTCTCTCTGTTATGATGTCACTCCTCTTTATTTCTCTCTGTTTTGATGATACTCAGGTCTTTACTTCTCTCTGTTATGATGTCACTCCTCTTTTCTTCTCTCTGTTATGATGTCACTCAGATATTTACTTCTCTCTGTTATGATGTCACTCAGGTCTTTACTTCTCTCTGTTATGATGTCACTCCTCTTCATTTCTCTCTGTTATGATGTCACTCCTATTTACTTCTCTCTGTTATGATGTCACTCCTATTTACTTCTCTCTGTTATGATGTCACTCAGGTCTTTATTTCTCTTTGTTATGATGTCACTCAGGTCTTTACTTTTCTCTCTTATGATGTCACTCAGGTCTTTACTTCTCTCTGTTATGAAGTCACTCAGGTCTTTATTTCACTCTGTTATGATGTCACTCAGGTCTTTACTTCTCTCTGTTATGAAGTCACTCAGGTCTTTATTTCACTCTGTTATGATGTCACTCCTATTTACTTCTCTCTGTTATGATGTCACTCCTCTTTACTTCTCTCTGTCATGATGTCACTCAGGTCTTTACTTCTCTCTGTTATGATGTCACTCCTCTATACTTTTCTCTGTTATGATATCACTCAAGTCTTTACTTCTCTGTTATGATGTCAATTAGGTCTTTACTTCTCTCTGTGATGATGTCACTAAGGTCTTTATTTCTCTCTGTCATGATGTCACTCAGGTCTTTACTTCTCTCTTTTATGATGTCACTCCTATTTACTTCTCTCTGTTATGATGTCACTCCTATTTACTTCTCTCTGTGATGATGTCACTCCTCTTTACTTTTCTCTGTTATGATGTCACTCAGGTCTTTACTTCTCTCTGTTATGATGTCACTCCTCTTCATTTCTCTCTGTTATGATGTCACTCCTATTTACTTCTCTCTGTTATGATGTCACTCCTATTTACTTCTCTCTGTTATGATGTCACTCAGGTCTTTATTTCTCTTTGTTATGATGTCACTCAGGTCTTTACTTCTCTCTGTTATGATGTCACTCAGGTCTTTACTTCTCTCTGTTATGATGTCACTCCTCTTCATTTCTCTCTGTTATGATGTCACTCCTATTTACTTCTCTCTGTTATGATGTCACTCCTATTTACTTCTCTCTGTTATGATGTCACTCCTATTTACTTCTCTCTGTTATGATGTCACTCCTCTTTTCTTCTCTCTGTTATGATGTCACTCAGATATTTACTTCTCTCTGTGATGATGTCACTCCTCTTTACTTTTCTCTGTTATGATGTCACTCAGGTCTTTACTTCTCTCTGTTATGATGTCACTCCTCTTCATTTCTCTCTGTTATGATGTCACTCCTATTTACTTCTCTCTGTTATGATGTCACTCCTATTTACTTCTCTCTGTTATGATGTCACTCAGGTCTTTATTTCTCTTTGTTATGATGTCACTCAGGTCTTTACTTCTCTCTGTTATGATGTCACTCAGGTCTTTACTTCTCTCTGTTATGATGTCACTCCTCTTCATTTCTCTCTGTTATGATGTCACTCCTATTTACTTCTCTCTGTTATGATGTCACTCCTATTTACTTCTCTCTGTTATGATGTCACTCCTATTTACTTCTGTCTGTTATGATATCACTCAGGTCTTTATTTCTCTTTGTTATGATGTCACTCAGGTCTTTACTTCTCTCTGTTATGATGTCACTCAGGTCTTTATTTCTCTTTGTTATGATGTCACTCAGGTCTTTATTTCTCTTTGTTATGATGTCACTCAGGTATTTATTTCTCTTTGTTATGATGTCACTCAGGTCTTTACTTCTCTCTGTTATGATGTCACTCAGGTCTTTATTTCTCTTTGTTATGATGTCACTCAGGTCTTTATTTCTCTCTGTTATGATGTCACTCAGGTCTTTACTTCTCTCTGTTATGATGTCACTCCTCTTCATTTCTCTCTGTTATGATGTCACTCCTATTTACTTCTCTCTGTTATGATGTCACTCCTATTTACTTCTCTCTGTTATGATGTCACTCCTATTTACTTCTCTCTGTTATGATGTCACTCCTCTTTTCTTCTCTCTGTTATGATGTCACTCAGGTATTTATTTCTCTTTGTTATGATGTCACTCAGGTCTTTATTTCTCTTTGTTATGATGTCACTCAGGTATTTATTTCTCTTTGTTATGATGTCACTCAGGTCTTTACTTCTCTCTGTTATGATGTCACTCAGGTCTTTATTTCTCTTTGTTATGATGTCTCTCAGGTCTTTACTTCTCTCTGTTATGATGTCACTCCTCTTCACTTCTCTCTGTTATGATGTCACTCCTCTTCACTTCTCTCTGTTATGATGTCACTCAGGTCTTTACTTCTCTTTGTTATGATGTCACTCCTCTTTACTTCTCTCTGTTATGATGTCACTCAGGTCTTTACTTTTCTCTGTTATGATGTCACTCAGGTCTTTATTTCTCTTTGTTATGATGTCACTCAGGTCTTTACTTCTCTCTGTTATGATGTCACTCCTCTTCACTTCTCTCTGTTATGATGTCACTCCTCTTCACTTCTCTCTGTTATGATGTCACTCAGGTCTTTATTTCTCTTTGTTATGATGTCACTCAGGTATTTATTTCTCTTTGTTATGATGTCACTCAGGTCTTTACTTCTCTCTGTTATGATCTCTCAGGTCTTTACTTTTCTCTGTTATGATGTCACTCAGGTCTTTATTTCTCTTTGTTATGATGTCACTCAGGTCTTTACTTCTCTCTGTTATGATGTCACTCAGGTCTTTATTTCTCTTTGTTATGATGTCACTCAGGTCTTTACTTCTCTCTGTTATGATGTCACTCAGGTCTTTATTTCTCTTTGTTATGATGTCACTCAGGTCTTTATTTCTCTCTGTTATGATGTCACTCAGGTCTTTATTTCTCTCTGTTATGATGTCACTCAGGTCTTTACTTCTCTCTGTTATGATGTCACTCAGGTCTTTACTTCTCTTTGTTATGATGTCACTCCTCTTTACTTCTCTCTGTTATGATGTCACTCAGGTCTTTATTTCTCTTTGTTATGATGTCACTCAGGTCTTTACTTCTCACTGTTATGATGTCACTCAGGTCTTTACTTCTCTTTGTTATGATGTCACTCCTCTTCACTTCTCTCTGTTATGATGTCACTCAGGTCTTTACTTCTCATTGTTATGATGTCACTCAGGTCTTTATTTCTCTTTGTTATGATGTCACTCAGGTCTTTATTTCTCTCTGTTATGATGTCACTCAGGTCTTTACTTCTCTCTGTTATGATGTCACTCAGGTCTTTATTTCTCTTTGTTATGATGTCACTCAGGTCTTTACTTCTCTCTGTTATGATGTCACTCAGGTCTTTACTTTTCTCTGTTATGATGTCACTCCTCTTTACTTCTCTTTGTTATGATGTCACTCAGGTCTTTACTTCTCACTGTTATGATGTCACTCAGGTCTTTACTTCTCTCTGTTATGATGTCACTCCTCTTTACTTCTCTCTGTTATGATGTCACTCAGGTCTTTATTTCTCTTTGTTATGATGTCACTCAGGTCTTTACTTCTCACTGTTATGATGTCACTCAGGTCTTTACTTCTCTCTGTTATGATGTCACTCCTCTTTTCTTCTCTCTGTTATGATGTCACTCAGGTCTTTCCTTCTCTCTGTTATGATGTCACTCCTCTTCACTTCTCTCTGTTATGATGTCACTCGTCTTCACTTCTCTCTGTTATGATGTCACTCAGGTCTTTATTTCTCTTTGTTATGATGTCACTCAGGTCTTTACTTCTCTCTGTTATGATGTCACTCAGGTCTTTATTTCTCTTTGTTATGATGTCACTCAGGTCTTTATTTCTCTTTGTTATGATGTCACTCAGGTCTTTACTTCTCTCTGTTATGATGTCTCTCAGGTCTTTACTTCTCTCTGTTATGATGTCACTCCTCTTCACTTCTCTCTGTTATGATGTCACTCAGGTCTTTATTTCTCTTTGTTATGATGTCACTCAGGTCTTTATTTCTCTTTGTTATGATGTCACTCAGGTCTTTATTTCTCTCTGTTATGATGTCTCTCAGGTCTTTACTTCTCTCTGTTATGATGTCACTCCTCTTCACTTCTCTCTGTTATGATGTCACTCAGGTCTTTGCTTCTCTCTGTTATGATGTCACTCAGGTCTTTATTTCTCATTGTTATGATGTCACTCAGGTCTTTATTTCTCTTTGTTATGATGTCACTCAGGTCTTTATTTCTCTCTGTTATGATGTCACTCAGGTCTTTGCTTCTCTCTGTTATGATGTCACTCAGGTCTTTATTTCTCTTTGTTATGATGTCACTCAGGTCTTTACTTCTCTCTGTTATGATGTCACTCAGGTCTTTATTTCTCTTTGTTATGATGTCACTCAGGTCTTTATTTCTCTTTGTTATGATGTCACTCAGGTCTTTACTTCTCTCTGTTATGATGTCTCTCAGGTCTTTACTTCTCTCTGTTATGATGTCACTCCTCTTCACTTCTCTCTGTTATGATGTCACTCAGGTCTTTATTTCTCTTTGTTATGATGTCACTCAGGTCTTTATTTCTCTTTGTTATGATGTCACTCAGGTCTTTATTTCTCTTTGTTATGATGTCACTCAGGTCTTTATTTCTCTTTGTTATGATGTCACTCAGGTCTTTACTTCTCTCTGTTATGATGTCTCTCAGGTCTTTACTTCTCTCTGTTATGATGTCACTCCTCTTCACTTCTCTCTGTTATGATGTCACTCAGGTCTTTGCTTCTCTCTGTTATGATGTCACTCAGGTCTTTATTTCTCATTGTTATGATGTCACTCAGGTCTTTATTTCTCTTTGTTATGATGTCACTCAGGTCTTTATTTCTCTCTGTTATGATGTCACTCAGGTCTTTACTTCTCTCTGTTATGATGTCACTCAGGTCTTTATTTCTCTTTGTTATGATGTCACTCAGGTCTTTACTTCTCTCTGTTATGATGTCACTCAGGTCTTTACTTTTCTCTGTTATGATGTCACTCCTCTTTACTTCTCTTTGTTATGATGTCACTCCTCTTTACTTCTCTCTGTTATGATGTCACTCAGGTCTTTATTTCTCTTTGTTATGATGTCACTCAGGTCTTTACTTCTCTCTGTTATGATGTCACTCAGGTCTTTACTTCTCTCTGTTATGATGTCACTCAGGTCTTTATTTCTCTTTGTTATGATGTCACTCAGGTCTTTACTTCTCTCTGTTATGATGTCACTCAGGTCTTTACTTTTCACTGTTATGATGTCACTCCTCTTTACTTCTCTCTGTTATGATGTCACTCAGGTCTTTACTTCTCTCTGTTATGATGTCACTCCTCTTCACTTCTCTCTGTTATGATGTCACTCAGGTCTTTACTTCTCTCTGTTATGATGTCACTCAGGTCTTTACTTCTCTTTGTTATGATGTCACTCCTCTTTACTTCTCTCTGTTATGATGTCACTCCTCTTTTCTTCTCTCTGTTATGATGTCACTCAGGTCTTTCCTTCTCTCTGTTATGATGTCACTCCTCTTCACTTCTCTCTGTTATGATGTCACTCAGGTCTTTACTTCTCTCTGTTATGATGTCACTCAGGTCTTTATTTCTCTTTGTTATGATGTCACTCAGGTCTTTACTTCTCTCTGTTATGATGTCACTCAGGTCTTTATTTCTCTTTGTTATGATGTCACTCAGGTCTTTATTTCTCTTTGTTATGATGTCACTCAGGTCTTTATTTCTCTCTGTTATGATGTCACTCAGGTCTTTACTTCTCTCTGTTATGATGTCACTCAGGTCTTTACTTCTCTTTGTTATGATGTCACTCCTCTTTACTTCTCTCTGTTATGATGTCACTCAGGTCTTTCCTTCTCTCTGTTATGATGTCACTCCTCTTCACTTCTCTCTGTTATGATGTCACTCAGGTCTTTATTTCTCTTTGTTATGATGTCACTCAGGTATTTATTTCTCTTTGTTATGATGTCACTCAGGTCTTTACTTCTCTCTGTTATGATGTCTCTCAGGTCTTTATTTCTCTCTGTTATGATGTCACTCAGGTCTTTATTTCTCTCTGTTATGATGTCACTCAGGTCTTTACTTCTCTCTGTTATGATGTCACTCCTCTTCACTTCTCTCTGTTATGATGTCACTCAGGTCTTTACTTCTCTCTGTTATGATGTCACTCAGGTCTTTATTTCTCATTGTTATGATGTCACTCAGGTCTTTATTTCTCTTTGTTATGATGTCACTCAGGTCTTTATTTCTCTCTGTTATGATGTCACTCAGGTATTTATTTCTCTTTGTTATGATGTCACTCAGGTCTTTATTTCTCTTTGTTATGATGTCACTCAGGTATTTATTTCTCTTTGTTATGATGTCACTCAGGTCTTTACTTCTCTCTGTTATGATGTCACTCAGGTCTTTATTTCTCTTTGTTATGATGTCACTCAGGTCTTTACTTCTCTCTGTTATGATGTCTCTCAGGTCTTTACTTCTCTCTGTTATGATGTCACTCCTCTTCACTTCTCTCTGTTATGATGTCACTCCTCTTCACTTCTCTCTGTTATGATGTCACTCAGGTCTTTACTTCTCTTTGTTATGATGTCACTCCTCTTTACTTCTCTCTGTTATGATGTCACTCAGGTCTTTACTTTTCTCTGTTATGATGTCACTCAGGTCTTTATTTCTCTTTGTTATGATGTCACTCAGGTCTTTACTTCTCTCTGTTATGATGTCACTCAGGTCTTTATTTCTCTTTGTTATGATGTCACTCAGGTCTTTATTTCTCTTTGTTATGATGTCACTCAGGTCTTTACTTCTCTCTGTTATGATGTCTCTCAGGTCTTTACTTCTCTCTGTTATGATGTCACTCCTCTTCACTTCTCTCTGTTATGATGTCACTCAGGTCTTTATTTCTCTTTGTTATGATGTCACTCAGGTCTTTATTTCTCTTTGTTATGATGTCACTCAGGTCTTTATTTCTCTCTGTTATGATGTCTCTCAGGTCTTTACTTCTCTCTGTTATGATGTCACTCCTCTTCACTTCTCTCTGTTATGATGTCACTCAGGTCTTTGCTTCTCTCTGTTATGATGTCACTCAGGTCTTTATTTCTCATTGTTATGATGTCACTCAGGTCTTTATTTCTCTTTGTTATGATGTCACTCAGGTCTTTATTTCTCTCTGTTATGATGTCACTCAGGTCTTTACTTCTCTCTGTTATGATGTCACTCAGGTCTTTATTTCTCTTTGTTATGATGTCACTCAGGTCTTTACTTCTCTCTGTTATGATGTCACTCAGGTCTTTACTTTTCTCTGTTATGATGTCACTCCTCTTTACTTCTCTTTGTTATGATGTCACTCCTCTTTACTTCTCTCTGTTATGATGTCACTCAGGTCTTTACTTCTCTTTGTTATGATGTCACTCAGGTCTTTATTTCTCTTTGTTATGATGTCACTCAGGTCTTTATTTCTCTTTGTTATGATGTCACTCAGGTCTTTATTTCTCTCTGTTATGATGTCACTCAGGTCTTTACTTCTCTCTGTTATGATGTCACTCAGGTCTTTACTTGTCTTTGTTATGATGTCACTCCTCTTTACTTCTCTCTGTTATGATGTCACTCAGGTCTTTCCTTCTCTCTGTTATGATGTCACTCCTCTTCACTTCTCTCTGTTATGATGTCACTCAGGTCTTTATTTCTCTTTGTTATGATGTCACTCAGGTATTTATTTCTCTTTGTTATGATGTCACTCAGGTCTTTACTTCTCTCTGTTATGATGTCTCTCAGGTCTTTATTTCTCTCTGTTATGATGTCACTCAGGTCTTTATTTCTCTCTGTTATGATGTCACTCAGGTCTTTACTTCTCTCTGTTATGATGTCACTCCTCTTCACTTCTCTCTGTTATGATGTCACTCAGGTCTTTACTTCTCTCTGTTATGATGTCACTCAGGTCTTTATTTCTCATTGTTATGATGTCACTCAGGTCTTTATTTCTCTTTGTTATGATGTCACTCAGGTCTTTATTTCTCTCTGTTATGATGTCACTCAGGTATTTATTTCTCTTTGTTATGATGTCACTCAGGTCTTTATTTCTCTTTGTTATGATGTCACTCAGGTATTTATTTCTCTTTGTTATGATGTCACTCAGGTCTTTACTTCTCTCTGTTATGATGTCACTCAGGTCTTTATTTCTCTTTGTTATGATGTTACTCAGGTCTTTACTTCTCTCTGTTATGATGTCTCTCAGGTCTTTACTTCTCTCTGTTATGATGTCACTCCTCTTCACTTCTCTCTGTTATGATGTCACTCCTCTTCACTTCTCTCTGTTATGATGTCACTCAGGTCTTTACTTCTCTTTGTTATGATGTCACTCCTCTTTACTTCTCTCTGTTATGATGTCACTCAGGTCTTTACTTTTCTCTGTTATGATGTCACTCAGGTCTTTATTTCTCTTTGTTATGATGTCACTCAGGTCTTTACTTCTCTCTGTTATGATGTCACTCCTCTTCACTTCTCTCTGTTATGATGTCACTCCTCTTCACTTCTCTCTGTTATGATGTCACTCAGGTCTTTATTTCTCTTTGTTATGATGTCACTCAGGTATTTATTTCTCTTTGTTATGATGTCACTCAGGTCTTTACTTCTCTCTGTTATGATCTCTCAGGTCTTTACTTTTCTCTGTTATGATGTCACTCAGGTCTTTATTTCTCTTTGTTATGATGTCACTCAGGTCTTTACTTCTCTCTGTTATGATGTCACTCAGATCTTTATTTCTCTTTGTTATGATGTCACTCAGGTCTTTACTTCTCTCTGTTATGATGTCACTCAGGTCTTTATTTCTCTTTGTTATGATGTCACTCAGGTCTTTATTTCTCTCTGTTATGATGTCACTCAGGTCTTTATTTCTCTCTGTTATGATGTCACTCAGGTCTTTACTTCTCTCTGTTATGATGTCACTCAGGTCTTTACTTCTCTTTGTTATGATGTCACTCCTCTTTACTTCTCTCTGTTATGATGTCACTCAGGTCTTTATTTCTCTTTGTTATGATGTCACTCAGGTCTTTACTTCTCACTGTTATGATGTCACTCAGGTCTTTACTTCTCTTTGTTATGATGTCACTCCTCTTCACTTCTCTCTGTTATGATGTCACTCAGGTCTTTACTTCTCATTGTTATGATGTCACTCAGGTCTTTATTTCTCTTTGTTATGATGTCACTCAGGTCTTTATTTCTCTCTGTTATGATGTCACTCAGGTCTTTACTTCTCTCTGTTATGATGTCACTCAGGTCTTTATTTCTCTTTGTTATGATGTCACTCAGGTCTTTACTTCTCTCTGTTATGATGTCACTCAGGTCTTTACTTTTCTCTGTTATGATGTCACTCCTCTTTACTTCTCTCTGTTATGATGTCACTCAGGTCTTTACTTCTCTTTGTTATGATGTCACTCCTCTTTACTTCTCTCTGTTATGATGTCACTCAGGTCTTTATTTCTCTTTGTTATGATGTCACTCAGGTCTTTACTTCTCTCTGTTATGATGTCACTCAGGTCTTTACTTCTCTCTGTTATGATGTCACTCAGGTCTTTATTTCTCTTTGTTATGATGTCACTCAGGTCTTTATTTCTCTTTGTTATGATGTCACTCAGGTCTTTACTTCTCTCTGTTATGATGTCTCTCAGGTCTTTACTTCTCTCTGTTATGATGTCACTCCTCTTCACTTCTCTCTGTTATGATGTCACTCAGGTCTTTATTTCTCTTTGTTATGATGTCACTCAGGTCTTTATTTCTCTTTGTTATGATGTCACTCAGGTCTTTATTTCTCTCTGTTATGATGTCTCTCAGGTCTTTACTTCTCTCTGTTATGATGTCACTCCTCTTCACTTCTCTCTGTTATGATGTCACTCAGGTCTTTGCTTCTCTCTGTTATGATGTCACTCAGGTCTTTATTTCTCATTGTTATGATGTCACTCAGGTCTTTATTTCTCTTTGTTATGATGTCACTCAGGTCTTTATTTCTCTCTGTTATGATGTCACTCAGGTCTTTGCTTCTCTTTGTTATGATGTCACTCAGGTCTTTACTTCTCTCTGTTATGATGTCACTCAGGTCTTTATTTCTCTTTGTTATGATGTCACTCAGGTCTTTATTTCTCTTTGTTATGATGTCACTCAGGTCTTTACTTCTCTCTGTTATGATGTCTCTCAGGTCTTTACTTCTCTCTGTTATGATGTCACTCCTCTTCACTTCTCTCTGTTATGATGTCACTCAGGTCTTTATTTCTCTTTGTTATGATGTCACTCAGGTCTTTATTTCTCTTTGTTATGATGTCACTCAGGTCTTTATTTCTCTCTGTTATGATGTCTCTCAGGTCTTTACTTCTCTCTGTTATGATGTCACTCCTCTTCACTTCTCTCTGTTATGATGTCACTCAGGTCTTTGCTTCTCTCTGTTATGATGTCACTCAGGTCTTTATTTCTCATTGTTATGATGTCACTCAGGTCTTTATTTCTCTTTGTTATGATGTCACTCAGGTCTTTATTTCTCTCTGTTATGATGTCACTCAGGTCTTTACTTCTCTCTGTTATGATGTCACTCAGGTCTTTATTTCTCTTTGTTATGATGTCACTCAGGTCTTTACTTCTCTCTGTTATGATGTCACTCAGGTCTTTACTTTTCTCTGTTATGATGTCACTCCTCTTTACTTCTCTTTGTTATGATGTCACTCCTCTTTACTTCTCTCTGTTATGATGTCACTCAGGTCTTTATTTCTCTTTGTTATGATGTCACTCAGGTCTTTACTTCTCTCTGTTATGATGTCACTCAGGTCTTTACTTCTCTCTGTTATGATGTCACTCAGGTCTTTATTTCTCTTTGTTATGATGTCACTCAGGTCTTTACTTCTCTCTGTTATGATGTCACTCAGGTCTTTACTTTTCACTGTTATGATGTCACTCCTCTTTACTTCTCTCTGTTATGATGTCACTCAGGTCTTTACTTCTCTCTGTTATGATGTCACTCCTCTTCACTTCTCTCTGTTATGATGTCACTCAGGTCTTTACTTCTCTCTGTTATGATGTCACTCAGGTCTTTACTTCTCTTTGTTATGATGTCACTCCTCTTTACTTCTCTCTGTTATGATGTCACTCCTCTTTTCTTCTCTCTGTTATGATGTCACTCAGGTCTTTCCTTCTCTCTGTTATGATGTCACTCCTCTTCACTTCTCTCTGTTATGATGTCACTCAGGTCTTTACTTCTCTCTGTTATGATGTCACTCAGGTCTTTATTTCTCTTTGTTATGATGTCACTCAGGTCTTTACTTCTCTCTGTTATGATGTCACTCAGGTCTTTATTTCTCTTTGTTATGATGTCACTCAGGTCTTTATTTCTCTTTGTTATGATGTCACTCAGGTCTTTATTTCTCTCTGTTATGATGTCACTCAGGTCTTTACTTCTCTCTGTTATGATGTCACTCAGGTCTTTACTTCTCTTTGTTATGATGTCACTCCTCTTTACTTCTCTCTGTTATGATGTCACTCAGGTCTTTCCTTCTCTCTGTTATGATGTCACTCCTCTTCACTTCTCTCTGTTATGATGTCACTCAGGTCTTTATTTCTCTTTGTTATGATGTCACTCAGGTATTTATTTCTCTTTGTTATGATGTCACTCAGGTCTTTACTTCTCTCTGTTATGATGTCTCTCAGGTCTTTATTTCTCTCTGTTATGATGTCACTCAGGTCTTTATTTCTCTCTGTTATGATGTCACTCAGGTCTTTACTTCTCTCTGTTATGATGTCACTCCTCTTCACTTCTCTCTGTTATGATGTCACTCAGGTCTTTACTTCTCTCTGTTATGATGTCACTCAGGTCTTTATTTCTCATTGTTATGATGTCACTCAGGTCTTTATTTCTCTTTGTTATGATGTCACTCAGGTCTTTATTTCTCTCTGTTATGATGTCACTCAGGTATTTATTTCTCTTTGTTATGATGTCACTCAGGTCTTTATTTCTCTTTGTTATGATGTCACTCAGGTATTTATTTCTCTTTGTTATGATGTCACTCAGGTCTTTACTTCTCTCTGTTATGATGTCACTCAGGTCTTTATTTCTCTTTGTTATGATGTCACTCAGGTCTTTACTTCTCTCTGTTATGATGTCTCTCAGGTCTTTACTTCTCTCTGTTATGATGTCACTCCTCTTCACTTCTCTCTGTTATGATGTCACTCCTCTTCACTTCTCTCTGTTATGATGTCACTCAGGTCTTTACTTCTCTTTGTTATGATGTCACTCCTCTTTACTTCTCTCTGTTATGATGTCACTCAGGTCTTTACTTTTCTCTGTTATGATGTCACTCAGGTCTTTATTTCTCTTTGTTATGATGTCACTCAGGTCTTTACTTTTCTCTGTTATGATGTCACTCAGGTCTTTATTTCTCTTTGTTATGATGTCACTCAGGTCTTTACTTCTCTCTGTTATGATGTCACTCCTCTTCACTTCTCTCTGTTATGATGTCACTCCTCTTCACTTCTCTCTGTTATGATGTCACTCAGGTCTTTATTTCTCTTTGTTATGATGTCACTCAGGTATTTATTTCTCTTTGTTATGATGTCACTCAGGTCTTTACTTCTCTCTGTTATGATCTCTCTCAGGTCTTTACTTTCCTCTGTTATGATGTCACTCAGGTCTTTATTTCTCTTTGTTATGATGTCACTCAGGTCTTTACTTCTCTCTGTTATGATGTCACTCAGGTCTTTATTTCTCTTTGTTATGATGTCACTCAGGTCTTTACTTCTCTCTGTTATGATGTCACTCAGGTCTTTATTTCTCTTTGTTATGATGTCACTCAGGTCTTTATTTCTCTTTGTTATGATGTCACTCAGGTCTTTACTTCTCTCTGTTATGATGTCACTCAGGTCTTTATTTCTCTCTGTTATGATGTCACTCAGGTCTTTACTTCTCTCTGTTATGATGTCACTCAGGTCTTTACTTCTCTTTGTTATGATGTCACTCCTCTTTACTTCTCTCTGTTATGATGTCACTCAGGTCTTTATTTCTCTTTGTTATGATGTCACTCAGGTCTTTACTTCTCACTGTTATGATGTCACTCAGGTCTTTACTTCTCTTTGTTATGATGTCACTCCTCTTCACTTCTCTCTGTTATGATGTCACTCAGGTCTTTACTTCTCATTGTTATGATGTCACTCAGGTCTTTATTTCTCTTTGTTATGATGTCACTCAGGTCTTTATTTCTCTCTGTTATGATGTCACTCAGGTCTTTACTTCTCTCTGTTATGATGTCACTCAGGTCTTTATTTCTCTTTGTTATGATGTCACTCAGGTCTTTATTTCTCTCTGTTATGATGTCACTCAGGTCTTTACTTCTCTCTGTTATGATGTCACTCAGGTCTTTACTTCTCTTTGTTATGATGTCACTCCTCTTTACTTCTCTCTGTTATGATGTCACTCAGGTCTTTCCTTCTCTCTGTTATGATGTCACTCCTCTTCACTTCTCTCTGTTATGATGTCACTCAGGTCTTTATTTCTCTTTGTTATGATGTCACTCAGGTATTTATTTCTCTTTGTTATGATGTCACTCAGGTCTTTACTTCTCTCTGTTATGATGTCTCTCAGG
This sequence comes from Labrus mixtus, assembly GCF_963584025.1. NCBI lineage: Eukaryota > Metazoa > Chordata > Actinopteri > Labriformes > Labridae > Labrus > Labrus mixtus. Next base: position 85,428 of record NW_026870288.1, read on the forward strand.
TCTTTACTTCTCTCTGTTATGATGTCACTCCTCTTCACTTCTCTCTGTTATGATGTCACTCCTCTTCACTTCTCTCTGTTATGATGTCACTCAGGTCTTTATTTCTCTTTGTTATGATGTCTCTCAGGTCTTTACTTTTCTTTGTTATGATGTCACTCAGGTCTTTACTTCTCTTTGTTATGATGTCACTCCTCTTTACTTCTCTCTGTTATGATGTCACTCAGGTCTTTATTTCTCTTTGTTATGATGTCACTCAGGTCTTTACTTCTCACTGTTATGATGTCACTCAGGTCTTTACTTCTCTTTGTTATGATGTCACTCCTCTTCACTTCTCTCTGTTATGATGTCACTCAGGTCTTTACTTCTCATTGTTATGATGTCACTCAGGTCTTTATTTCTCTTTGTTATGATGTCACTCAGGTCTTTATTTCTCTCTGTTATGATGTCACTCAGGTCTTTACTTCTCTCTGTTATGATGTCACTCAGGTCTTTATTTCTCTTTGTTATGATGTCACTCAGGTCTTTACTTCTCTCTGTTATGATGTCACTCAGGTCTTTACTTTTCTCTGTTATGATGTCACTCCTCTTTACTTCTCTCTGTTATGATGTCACTCAGGTCTTTACTTCTCTTTGTTATGATGTCACTCCTCTTTACTTCTCTCTGTTATGATGTCACTCAGGTCTTTACTTCTCTCTGTTATGATGTCACTCAGGTCTTTATTTCTCTTTGTTATGATGTTACTCAGGTCTTTACTTCTCTCTGTTATGATGTCTCTCAGGTCTTTACTTCTCTCTGTTATGATGTCACTCCTCTTCACTTCTCTCTGTTATGATGTCACTCCTCTTCACTTCTCTCTGTTATGATGTCACTCAGGTCTTTACTTCTCTTTGTTATGATGTCACTCCTCTTTACTTCTCTCTGTTATGATGTCACTCAGGTCTTTACTTTTCTCTGTTATGATGTCACTCAGGTCTTTATTTCTCTTTGTTATGATGTCACTCAGGTCTTTACTTCTCTCTGTTATGATGTCACTCAGGTCTTTATTTCTCTTTGTTATGATGTCACTCAGGTCTTTATTTCTCTTTGTTATGATGTCACTCAGGTCTTTACTTCTCTCTGTTATGATGTCTCTCAGGTCTTTACTTCTCTCTGTTATGATGTCACTCCTCTTCACTTCTCTCTGTTATGATGTCACTCAGGTCTTTATTTCTCTTTGTTATGATGTCACTCAGGTCTTTATTTCTCTTTGTTATGATGTCACTCAGGTCTTTATTTCTCTCTGTTATGATGTCTCTCAGGTCTTTACTTCTCTCTGTTATGATGTCACTCCTCTTCACTTCTCTCTGTTATGATGTCACTCAGGTCTTTGCTTCTCTCTGTTATGATGTCACTCAGGTCTTTATTTCTCATTGTTATGATGTCACTCAGGTCTTTATTTCTCTTTGTTATGATGTCACTCAGGTCTTTATTTCTCTCTGTTATGATGTCACTCAGGTCTTTACTTCTCTCTGTTATGATGTCACTCAGGTCTTTATTTCTCTTTGTTATGATGTCACTCAGGTCTTTACTTCTCTCTGTTATGATGTCACTCAGGTCTTTACTTTTCTCTGTTATGATGTCACTCCTCTTTACTTCTCTTTGTTATGATGTCACTCCTCTTTACTTCTCTCTGTTATGATGTCACTCAGGTCTTTATTTCTCTTTGTTATGATGTCACTCAGGTCTTTACTTCTCTCTGTTATGATGTCACTCAGGTCTTTACTTCTCTCTGTTATGATGTCACTCAGGTCTTTATTTCTCTTTGTTATGATGTCACTCAGGTCTTTACTTCTCTCTGTTATGATGTCACTCAGGTCTTTACTTTTCACTGTTATGATGTCACTCCTCTTTACTTCTCTCTGTTATGATGTCACTCAGGTCTTTACTTCTCTCTGTTATGATGTCACTCCTCTTCACTTCTCTCTGTTATGATGTCACTCAGGTCTTTACTTCTCTCTGTTATGATGTCACTCAGGTCTTTACTTCTCTTTGTTATGATGTCACTCCTCTTTACTTCTCTCTGTTATGATGTCACTCCTCTTTTCTTCTCTCTGTTATGATGTCACTCAGGTCTTTCCTTCTCTCTGTTATGATGTCACTCCTCTTCACTTCTCTCTGTTATGATGTCACTCAGGTCTTTATTTCTCTTTGTTATGATGTCACTCAGGTCTTTACTTCTCTCTGTTATGATGTCACTCAGGTCTTTATTTCTCTTTGTTATGATGTCACTCAGGTCTTTATTTCTCTTTGTTATGATGTCACTCAGGTCTTTATTTCTCTCTGTTATGATGTCACTCAGGTCTTTACTTCTCTCTGTTATGATGTCACTCAGGTCTTTACTTCTCTTTGTTATGATGTCACTCCTCTTTACTTCTCTCTGTTATGATGTCACTCAGGTCTTTCCTTCTCTCTGTTATGATGTCACTCCTCTTCACTTCTCTCTGTTATGATGTCACTCAGGTCTTTATTTCTCTTTGTTATGATGTCACTCAGGTATTTATTTCTCTTTGTTATGATGTCACTCAGGTCTTTACTTCTCTCTGTTATGATGTCTCTCAGGTCTTTATTTCTCTCTGTTATGATGTCACTCAGGTCTTTATTTCTCTCTGTTATGATGTCACTCAGGTCTTTACTTCTCTCTGTTATGATGTCACTCCTCTTCACTTCTCTCTGTTATGATGTCACTCAGGTCTTTACTTCTCTCTGTTATGATGTCACTCAGGTCTTTATTTCTCTTTGTTATGATGTCTCTCAGGTCTTTACTTCTCTCTGTTATGATGTCACTCCTCTTCACTTCTCTCTGTTATGATGTCACTCCTCTTCACTTCTCTCTGTTATGATGTCACTCAGGTCTTTATTTCTCTTTGTTATGATGTCTCTCAGGTCTTTACTTTTCTTTGTTATGATGTCACTCAGGTCTTTACTTCTCTTTGTTATGATGTCACTCCTCTTTACTTCTCTCTGTTATGATGTCACTCAGGTCTTTATTTCTCTTTGTTATGATGTCACTCAGGTCTTTACTTCTCACTGTTATGATGTCACTCAGGTCTTTACTTCTCTTTGTTATGATGTCACTCCTCTTCACTTCTCTCTGTTATGATGTCACTCAGGTCTTTACTTCTCTCTGTTATGATGTCACTCAGGTCTTTACTTCTCTCTGTTATGATGTCACTCAGGTCTTTACTTCTCTTTGTTATGATGTCACTCCTCTTTACTTCTCTCTGTTATGATGTCACTCAGGTCTTTCCTTCTCTCTGTTATGATGTCACTCCTCTTCACTTCTCTCTGTTATGATGTCACTCAGGTCTTTATTTCTCTTTGTTATGATGTCACTCAGGTATTTATTTCTCTTTGTTATGATGTCACTCAGGTCTTTACTTCTCTCTGTTATGATGTCTCTCAGGTCTTTATTTCTCTCTGTTATGATGTCACTCAGGTCTTTATTTCTCTCTGTTATGATGTCACTCAGGTCTTTACTTCTCTCTGTTATGATGTCACTCCTCTTCACTTCTCTCTGTTATGATGTCACTCAGGTCTTTACTTCTCTCTGTTATGATGTCACTCAGGTCTTTATTTCTCTTTGTTATGATGTCTCTCAGGTCTTTACTTCTCTCTGTTATGATGTCACTCCTCTTCACTTCTCTCTGTTATGATGTCACTCCTCTTCACTTCTCTCTGTTATGATGTCACTCAGGTCTTTATTTCTCTTTGTTATGATGTCTCTCAGGTCTTTACTTTTCTTTGTTATGATGTCACTCAGGTCTTTACTTCTCTTTGTTATGATGTCACTCCTCTTTACTTCTCTCTGTTATGATGTCACTCAGGTCTTTATTTCTCTTTGTTATGATGTCACTCAGGTCTTTACTTCTCACTGTTATGATGTCACTCAGGTCTTTACTTCTCTTTGTTATGATGTCACTCCTCTTCACTTCTCTCTGTTATGATGTCACTCAGGTCTTTACTTCTCTCTGTTATGATGTCACTCAGGTCTTTATTTCTCTTTGTTATGATGTCACTCAGGTCTTTATTTCTCTTTGTTATGATGTCACTCAGGTCTTTACTTCTCTCTGTTATGATGTCACTCAGGTCTTTATTTCTCTCTGTTATGATGTCACTCAGGTCTTTACTTCTCTCTGTTATGATGTCACTCAGGTCTTTACTTCTCTTTGTTATGATGTCACTCCTCTTTACTTCTCTCTGTTATGATGTCACTCAGGTCTTTATTTCTCTTTGTTATGATGTCACTCAGGTCTTTACTTCTCACTGTTATGATGTCACTCAGGTCTTTACTTCTCTTTGTTATGATGTCACTCCTCTTCACTTCTCTCTGTTATGATGTCACTCAGGTCTTTACTTCTCATTGTTATGATGTCACTCAGGTCTTTATTTCTCTTTGTTATGATGTCACTCAGGTCTTTATTTCTCTCTGTTATGATGTCACTCAGGTCTTTACTTCTCTCTGTTATGATGTCACTCAGGTCTTTATTTCTCTTTGTTATGATGTCACTCAGGTCTTTATTTCTCTCTGTTATGATGTCACTCAGGTCTTTACTTCTCTCTGTTATGATGTCACTCAGGTCTTTACTTCTCTTTGTTATGATGTCACTCCTCTTTACTTCTCTCTGTTATGATGTCACTCAGGTCTTTCCTTCTCTCTGTTATGATGTCACTCCTCTTCACTTCTCTCTGTTATGATGTCACTCAGGTCTTTATTTCTCTTTGTTATGATGTCACTCAGGTATTTATTTCTCTTTGTTATGATGTCACTCAGGTCTTTACTTCTCTCTGTTATGATGTCTCTCAGGTCTTTACTTCTCTCTGTTATGATGTCACTCCTCTTCACTTCTCTCTGTTATGATGTCACTCCTCTTCACTTCTCTCTGTTATGATGTCACTCAGGTCTTTATTTCTCTTTGTTATGATGTCTCTCAGGTCTTTACTTTTCTTTGTTATGATGTCACTCCTCTTCACTTCTCTCTGTTATGATGTCACTCAGGTCTTTGCTTCTCTCTGTTATGATGTCACTCAGGTCTTTATTTCTCATTGTTATGATGTCACTCAGGTCTTTATTTCTCTTTGTTATGATGTCACTCAGGTCTTTATTTCTCTCTGTTATGATGTCACTCAGGTCTTTACTTCTCTCTGTTATGATGTCACTCAGGTCTTTATTTCTCTTTGTTATGATGTCACTCAGGTCTTTACTTCTCTCTGTTATGATGTCACTCAGGTCTTTACTTTTCTCTGTTATGATGTCACTCCTCTTTACTTCTCTTTGTTATGATGTCACTCCTCTTTACTTCTCTCTGTTATGATGTCACTCAGGTCTTTATTTCTCTTTGTTATGATGTCACTCAGGTCTTTACTTCTCTCTGTTATGATGTCACTCAGGTCTTTACTTCTCTCTGTTATGATGTCACTCAGGTCTTTATTTCTCTTTGTTATGATGTCACTCAGGTCTTTACTTCTCTCTGTTATGATGTCACTCAGGTCTTTACTTTTCACTGTTATGATGTCACTCCTCTTTACTTCTCTCTGTTATGATGTCACTCAGGTCTTTACTTCTCTCTGTTATGATGTCACTCCTCTTCACTTCTCTCTGTTATGATGTCACTCAGGTCTTTACTTCTCTCTGTTATGATGTCACTCAGGTCTTTACTTCTCTTTGTTATGATGTCACTCCTCTTTACTTCTCTCTGTTATGATGTCACTCCTCTTTTCTTCTCTCTGTTATGATGTCACTCAGGTCTTTCCTTCTCTCTGTTATGATGTCACTCCTCTTCACTTCTCTCTGTTATGATGTCACTCAGGTCTTTATTTCTCTTTGTTATGATGTCACTCAGGTCTTTACTTCTCTCTGTTATGATGTCACTCAGGTCTTTATTTCTCTTTGTTATGATGTCACTCAGGTCTTTATTTCTCTTTGTTATGATGTCACTCAGGTCTTTATTTCTCTCTGTTATGATGTCACTCAGGTCTTTACTTCTCTCTGTTATGATGTCACTCAGGTCTTTACTTCTCTTTGTTATGATGTCACTCCTCTTTACTTCTCTCTGTTATGATGTCACTCAGGTCTTTCCTTCTCTCTGTTATGATGTCACTCCTCTTCACTTCTCTCTGTTATGATGTCACTCAGGTCTTTATTTCTCTTTGTTATGATGTCACTCAGGTATTTATTTCTCTTTGTTATGATGTCACTCAGGTCTTTACTTCTCTCTGTTATGATGTCTCTCAGGTCTTTATTTCTCTCTGTTATGATGTCACTCAGGTCTTTATTTCTCTCTGTTATGATGTCACTCAGGTCTTTACTTCTCTCTGTTATGATGTCACTCCTCTTCACTTCTCTCTGTTATGATGTCACTCAGGTCTTTACTTCTCTCTGTTATGATGTCACTCAGGTCTTTATTTCTCTTTGTTATGATGTCTCTCAGGTCTTTACTTCTCTCTGTTATGATGTCACTCCTCTTCACTTCTCTCTGTTATGATGTCACTCCTCTTCACTTCTCTCTGTTATGATGTCACTCAGGTCTTTATTTCTCTTTGTTATGATGTCTCTCAGGTCTTTACTTTTCTTTGTTATGATGTCACTCAGGTCTTTACTTCTCTTTGTTATGATGTCACTCCTCTTTACTTCTCTCTGTTATGATGTCACTCAGGTCTTTATTTCTCTTTGTTATGATGTCACTCAGGTCTTTACTTCTCACTGTTATGATGTCACTCAGGTCTTTACTTCTCTTTGTTATGATGTCACTCCTCTTCACTTCTCTCTGTTATGATGTCACTCAGGTCTTTACTTCTCTCTGTTATGATGTCACTCAGGTCTTTATTTCTCTTTGTTATGATGTCACTCAGGTCTTTATTTCTCTTTGTTATGATGTCACTCAGGTCTTTACTTCTCTCTGTTATGATGTCACTCAGGTCTTTATTTCTCTCTGTTATGATGTCACTCAGGTCTTTACTTCTCTCTGTTATGATGTCACTCAGGTCTTTACTTCTCTTTGTTATGATGTCACTCCTCTTTACTTCTCTCTGTTATGATGTCACTCAGGTCTTTATTTCTCTTTGTTATGATGTCACTCAGGTCTTTACTTCTCACTGTTATGATGTCACTCAGGTCTTTACTTCTCTTTGTTATGATGTCACTCCTCTTCACTTCTCTCTGTTATGATGTCACTCAGGTCTTTACTTCTCATTGTTATGATGTCACTCAGGTCTTTATTTCTCTTTGTTATGATGTCACTCAGGTCTTTATTTCTCTCTGTTATGATGTCACTCAGGTCTTTACTTCTCTCTGTTATGATGTCACTCAGGTCTTTATTTCTCTTTGTTATGATGTCACTCAGGTCTTTATTTCTCTCTGTTATGATGTCACTCAGGTCTTTACTTCTCTCTGTTATGATGTCACTCAGGTCTTTACTTCTCTTTGTTATGATGTCACTCCTCTTTACTTCTCTCTGTTATGATGTCACTCAGGTCTTTCCTTCTCTCTGTTATGATGTCACTCCTCTTCACTTCTCTCTGTTATGATGTCACTCAGGTCTTTATTTCTCTTTGTTATGATGTCACTCAGGTATTTATTTCTCTTTGTTATGATGTCACTCAGGTCTTTACTTCTCTCTGTTATGATGTCTCTCAGGTCTTTACTTCTCTCTGTTATGATGTCACTCCTCTTCACTTCTCTCTGTTATGATGTCACTCCTCTTCACTTCTCTCTGTTATGATGTCACTCAGGTCTTTATTTCTCTTTGTTATGATGTCTCTCAGGTCTTTACTTTTCTTTGTTATGATGTCACTCAGGTCTTTACTTCTCTTTGTTATGATGTCACTCCTCTTTACTTCTCTCTGTTATGATGTCACTCAGGTCTTTATTTCTCTTTGTTATGATGTCACTCAGGTCTTTACTTCTCACTGTTATGATGTCACTCAGGTCTTTACTTCTCTTTGTTATGATGTCACTCCTCTTCACTTCTCTCTGTTATGATGTCACTCAGGTCTTTACTTCTCATTGTTATGATGTCACTCAGGTCTTTATTTCTCTTTGTTATGATGTCACTCAGGTCTTTATTTCTCTCTGTTATGATGTCACTCAGGTCTTTACTTCTCTCTGTTATGATGTCACTCAGGTCTTTATTTCTCTTTGTTATGATGTCACTCAGGTCTTTACTTCTCTCTGTTATGATGTCACTCAGGTCTTTACTTTTCTCTGTTATGATGTCACTCCTCTTTACTTCTCTCTGTTATGATGTCACTCAGGTCTTTACTTCTCTTTGTTATGATGTCACTCCTCTTTACTTCTCTCTGTTATGATGTCACTCAGGTCTTTACTTCTCTCTGTTATGATGTCACTCAGGTCTTTATTTCTCTTTGTTATGATGTTACTCAGGTCTTTACTTCTCTCTGTTATGATGTCTCTCAGGTCTTTACTTCTCTCTGTTATGATGTCACTCCTCTTCACTTCTCTCTGTTATGATGTCACTCCTCTTCACTTCTCTCTGTTATGATGTCACTCAGGTCTTTACTTCTCTTTGTTATGATGTCACTCCTCTTTACTTCTCTCTGTTATGATGTCACTCAGGTCTTTACTTTTCTCTGTTATGATGTCACTCAGGTCTTTATTTCTCTTTGTTATGATGTCACTCAGGTCTTTACTTCTCTCTGTTATGATGTCACTCAGGTCTTTATTTCTCTTTGTTATGATGTCACTCAGGTCTTTATTTCTCTTTGTTATGATGTCACTCAGGTCTTTACTTCTCTCTGTTATGATGTCTCTCAGGTCTTTACTTCTCTCTGTTATGATGTCACTCCTCTTCACTTCTCTCTGTTATGATGTCACTCAGGTCTTTATTTCTCTTTGTTATGATGTCACTCAGGTCTTTATTTCTCTTTGTTATGATGTCACTCAGGTCTTTATTTCTCTCTGTTATGATGTCTCTCAGGTCTTTACTTCTCTCTGTTATGATGTCACTCCTCTTCACTTCTCTCTGTTATGATGTCACTCAGGTCTTTGCTTCTCTCTGTTATGATGTCACTCAGGTCTTTATTTCTCATTGTTATGATGTCACTCAGGTCTTTATTTCTCTTTGTTATGATGTCACTCAGGTCTTTATTTCTCTCTGTTATGATGTCACTCAGGTCTTTACTTCTCTCTGTTATGATGTCACTCAGGTCTTTATTTCTCTTTGTTATGATGTCACTCAGGTCTTTACTTCTCTCTGTTATGATGTCACTCAGGTCTTTACTTTTCTCTGTTATGATGTCACTCCTCTTTACTTCTCTTTGTTATGATGTCACTCCTCTTTACTTCTCTCTGTTATGATGTCACTCAGGTCTTTATTTCTCTTTGTTATGATGTCACTCAGGTCTTTACTTCTCTCTGTTATGATGTCACTCAGGTCTTTACTTCTCTCTGTTATGATGTCACTCAGGTCTTTATTTCTCTTTGTTATGATGTCACTCAGGTCTTTACTTCTCTCTGTTATGATGTCACTCAGGTCTTTACTTTTCACTGTTATGATGTCACTCCTCTTTACTTCTCTCTGTTATGATGTCACTCAGGTCTTTACTTCTCTCTGTTATGATGTCACTCCTCTTCACTTCTCTCTGTTATGATGTCACTCAGGTCTTTACTTCTCTCTGTTATGATGTCACTCAGGTCTTTACTTCTCTTTGTTATGATGTCACTCCTCTTTACTTCTCTCTGTTATGATGTCACTCCTCTTTTCTTCTCTCTGTTATGATGTCACTCAGGTCTTTCCTTCTCTCTGTTATGATGTCACTCCTCTTCACTTCTCTCTGTTATGATGTCACTCAGGTCTTTATTTCTCTTTGTTATGATGTCACTCAGGTCTTTACTTCTCTCTGTTATGATGTCACTCAGGTCTTTATTTCTCTTTGTTATGATGTCACTCAGGTCTTTATTTCTCTTTGTTATGATGTCACTCAGGTCTTTATTTCTCTCTGTTATGATGTCACTCAGGTCTTTACTTCTCTCTGTTATGATGTCACTCAGGTCTTTACTTCTCTTTGTTATGATGTCACTCCTCTTTACTTCTCTCTGTTATGATGTCACTCAGGTCTTTCCTTCTCTCTGTTATGATGTCACTCCTCTTCACTTCTCTCTGTTATGATGTCACTCAGGTCTTTATTTCTCTTTGTTATGATGTCACTCAGGTATTTATTTCTCTTTGTTATGATGTCACTCAGGTCTTTACTTCTCTCTGTTATGATGTCTCTCAGGTCTTTATTTCTCTCTGTTATGATGTCACTCAGGTCTTTATTTCTCTCTGTTATGATGTCACTCAGGTCTTTACTTCTCTCTGTTATGATGTCACTCCTCTTCACTTCTCTCTGTTATGATGTCACTCAGGTCTTTACTTCTCTCTGTTATGATGTCACTCAGGTCTTTATTTCTCTTTGTTATGATGTCTCTCAGGTCTTTACTTCTCTCTGTTATGATGTCACTCCTCTTCACTTCTCTCTGTTATGATGTCACTCCTCTTCACTTCTCTCTGTTATGATGTCACTCAGGTCTTTATTTCTCTTTGTTATGATGTCTCTCAGGTCTTTACTTTTCTTTGTTATGATGTCACTCAGGTCTTTACTTCTCTTTGTTATGATGTCACTCCTCTTTACTTCTCTCTGTTATGATGTCACTCAGGTCTTTATTTCTCTTTGTTATGATGTCACTCAGGTCTTTACTTCTCACTGTTATGATGTCACTCAGGTCTTTACTTCTCTTTGTTATGATGTCACTCCTCTTCACTTCTCTCTGTTATGATGTCACTCAGGTCTTTACTTCTCATTGTTATGATGTCACTCAGGTCTTTATTTCTCTTTGTTATGATGTCACTCAGGTCTTTATTTCTCTCTGTTATGATGTCACTCAGGTCTTTACTTCTCTCTGTTATGATGTCACTCAGGTCTTTATTTCTCTTTGTTATGATGTCACTCAGGTCTTTACTTCTCTCTGTTATGATGTCACTCAGGTCTTTACTTTTCTCTGTTATGATGTCACTCCTCTTTACTTCTCTCTGTTATGATGTCACTCAGGTCTTTACTTCTCTTTGTTATGATGTCACTCCTCTTTACTTCTCTCTGTTATGATGTCACTCAGGTCTTTACTTCTCTCTGTTATGATGTCACTCCTCTTCACTTCTCTCTGTTATGATGTCACTCAGGTCTTTACTTCTCTCTGTTATGATGTCACTCAGGTCTTTATTTCTCATTGTTATGATGTCACTCAGGTCTTTATTTCTCTTTGTTATGATGTCACTCAGGTCTTTATTTCTCTCTGTTATGATGTCACTCAGGTATTTATTTCTCTTTGTTATGATGTCACTCAGGTCTTTATTTCTCTTTGTTATGATGTCACTCAGGTATTTATTTCTCTTTGTTATGATGTCACTCAGGTCTTTACTTCTCTCTGTTATGATGTCACTCAGGTCTTTATTTCTCTTTGTTATGATGTTACTCAGGTCTTTACTTCTCTCTGTTATGATGTCTCTCAGGTCTTTACTTCTCTCTGTTATGATGTCACTCCTCTTCACTTCTCTCTGTTATGATGTCACTCCTCTTCACTTCTCTCTGTTATGATGTCACTCAGGTCTTTACTTCTCTTTGTTATGATGTCACTCCTCTTTACTTCTCTCTGTTATGATGTCACTCAGGTCTTTACTTTTCTCTGTTATGATGTCACTCAGGTCTTTATTTCTCTTTGTTATGATGTCACTCAGGTCTTTACTTCTCTCTGTTATGATGTCACTCAGGTCTTTATTTCTCTTTGTTATGATGTCACTCAGGTCTTTATTTCTCTTTGTTATGATGTCACTCAGGTCTTTACTTCTCTCTGTTATGATGTCTCTCAGGTCTTTACTTCTCTCTGTTATGATGTCACTCCTCTTCACTTCTCTCTGTTATGATGTCACTCAGGTCTTTATTTCTCTTTGTTATGATGTCACTCAGGTCTTTATTTCTCTCTGTTATGATGTCTCTCAGGTCTTTACTTCTCTCTGTTATGATGTCACTCCTCTTCACTTCTCTCTGTTATGATGTCACTCAGGTCTTTGCTTCTCTCTGTTATGATGTCACTCAGGTCTTTATTTCTCATTGTTATGATGTCACTCAGGTCTTTATTTCTCTTTGTTATGATGTCACTCAGGTCTTTATTTCTCTCTGTTATGATGTCACTCAGGTCTTTACTTCTCTCTGTTATGATGTCACTCAGGTCTTTATTTCTCTTTGTTATGATGTCACTCAGGTCTTTACTTCTCTCTGTTATGATGTCACTCAGGTCTTTACTTTTCTCTGTTATGATGTCACTCCTCTTTACTTCTCTTTGTTATGATGTCACTCCTCTTTACTTCTCTCTGTTATGATGTCACTCAGGTCTTTATTTCTCTTTGTTATGATGTCACTCAGGTCTTTACTTCTCTCTGTTATGATGTCACTCAGGTCTTTACTTCTCTCTGTTATGATGTCACTCAGGTCTTTATTTCTCTTTGTTATGATGTCACTCAGGTCTTTACTTCTCTCTGTTATGATGTCACTCAGGTCTTTACTTTTCACTGTTATGATGTCACTCCTCTTTACTTCTCTCTGTTATGATGTCACTCAGGTCTTTACTTCTCTCTGTTATGATGTCACTCCTCTTCACTTCTCTCTGTTATGATGTCACTCAGGTCTTTACTTCTCTCTGTTATGATGTCACTCAGGTCTTTACTTCTCTTTGTTATGATGTCACTCCTCTTTACTTCTCTCTGTTATGATGTCACTCCTCTTTTCTTCTCTCTGTTATGATGTCACTCAGGTCTTTCCTTCTCTCTGTTATGATGTCACTCCTCTTCACTTCTCTCTGTTATGATGTCACTCAGGTCTTTATTTCTCTTTGTTATGATGTCACTCAGGTCTTTACTTCTCTCTGTTATGATGTCACTCAGGTCTTTATTTCTCTTTGTTATGATGTCACTCAGGTCTTTATTTCTCTTTGTTATGATGTCACTCAGGTCTTTATTTCTCTCTGTTATGATGTCACTCAGGTCTTTACTTCTCTCTGTTATGATGTCACTCAGGTCTTTACTTCTCTTTGTTATGATGTCACTCCTCTTTACTTCTCTCTGTTATGATGTCACTCAGGTCTTTCCTTCTCTCTGTTATGATGTCACTCCTCTTCACTTCTCTCTGTTATGATGTCACTCAGGTCTTTATTTCTCTTTGTTATGATGTCACTCAGGTATTTATTTCTCTTTGTTATGATGTCACTCAGGTCTTTACTTCTCTCTGTTATGATGTCTCTCAGGTCTTTATTTCTCTCTGTTATGATGTCACTCAGGTCTTTATTTCTCTCTGTTATGATGTCACTCAGGTCTTTACTTCTCTCTGTTATGATGTCACTCCTCTTCACTTCTCTCTGTTATGATGTCACTCAGGTCTTTACTTCTCTCTGTTATGATGTCACTCAGGTCTTTATTTCTCTTTGTTATGATGTCTCTCAGGTCTTTACTTCTCTCTGTTATGATGTCACTCCTCTTCACTTCTCTCTGTTATGATGTCACTCCTCTTCACTTCTCTCTGTTATGATGTCACTCAGGTCTTTATTTCTCTTTGTTATGATGTCTCTCAGGTCTTTACTTTTCTTTGTTATGATGTCACTCAGGTCTTTACTTCTCTTTGTTATGATGTCACTCCTCTTTACTTCTCTCTGTTATGATGTCACTCAGGTCTTTATTTCTCTTTGTTATGATGTCACTCAGGTCTTTACTTCTCACTGTTATGATGTCACTCAGGTCTTTACTTCTCTTTGTTATGATGTCACTCCTCTTCACTTCTCTCTGTTATGATGTCACTCAGGTCTTTACTTCTCATTGTTATGATGTCACTCAGGTCTTTATTTCTCTTTGTTATGATGTCACTCAGGTCTTTATTTCTCTCTGTTATGATGTCACTCAGGTCTTTACTTCTCTCTGTTATGATGTCACTCAGGTCTTTATTTCTCTTTGTTATGATGTCACTCAGGTCTTTACTTCTCTCTGTTATAATGTCACTCAGGTCTTTACTTTTCTCTGTTATGATGTCACTCCTCTTTACTTCTCTCTGTTATGATGTCACTCAGGTCTTTACTTCTCTTTGTTATGATGTCACTCCTCTTTACTTCTCTCTGTTATGATGTCACTCAGGTCTTTACTTCTCTCTGTTATGATGTCACTCCTCTTCACTTCTCTCTGTTATGATGTCACTCAGGTCTTTACTTCTCTCTGTTATGATGTCACTCAGGTCTTTATTTCTCATTGTTATGATGTCACTCAGGTCTTTATTTCTCTTTGTTATGATGTCACTCAGGTCTTTATTTCTCTCTGTTATGATGTCACTCAGGTATTTATTTCTCTTTGTTATGATGTCACTCAGGTCTTTATTTCTCTTTGTTATGATGTCACTCAGGTATTTATTTCTCTTTGTTATGATGTCACTCAGGTCTTTACTTCTCTCTGTTATGATGTCACTCAGGTCTTTATTTCTCTTTGTTATGATGTTACTCAGGTCTTTACTTCTCTCTGTTATGATGTCTCTCAGGTCTTTACTTCTCTCTGTTATGATGTCACTCCTCTTCACTTCTCTCTGTTATGATGTCACTCCTCTTCACTTCTCTCTGTTATGATGTCACTCAGGTCTTTACTTCTCTTTGTTATGATGTCACTCCTCTTTACTTCTCTCTGTTATGATGTCACTCAGGTCTTTACTTTTCTCTGTTATGATGTCACTCAGGTCTTTATTTCTCTTTGTTATGATGTCACTCAGGTCTTTACTTCTCTCTGTTATGATGTCACTCAGGTCTTTATTTCTCTTTGTTATGATGTCACTCAGGTCTTTATTTCTCTTTGTTATGATGTCACTCAGGTCTTTACTTCTCTCTGTTATGATGTCTCTCAGGTCTTTACTTCTCTCTGTTATGATGTCACTCCTCTTCACTTCTCTCTGTTATGATGTCACTCAGGTCTTTATTTCTCTTTGTTATGATGTCACTCAGGTCTTTATTTCTCTCTGTTATGATGTCTCTCAGGTCTTTACTTCTCTCTGTTATGATGTCACTCCTCTTCACTTCTCTCTGTTATGATGTCACTCAGGTCTTTGCTTCTCTCTGTTATGATGTCACTCAGGTCTTTATTTCTCATTGTTATGATGTCACTCAGGTCTTTATTTCTCTTTGTTATGATGTCACTCAGGTATTTATTTCTCTTTGTTATGATGTCACTCAGGTCTTTACTTCTCTCTGTTATGATCTCTCAGGTCTTTACTTTTCTCTGTTATGATGTCACTCAGGTCTTTATTTCTCTTTGTTATGATGTCACTCAGGTCTTTACTTCTCTCTGTTATGATGTCACTCAGGTCTTTATTTCTCTTTGTTATGATGTCACTCAGGTCTTTACTTCTCTCTGTTATGATGTCACTCAGGTCTTTATTTCTCTTTGTTATGATGTCACTCAGGTCTTTATTTCTCTCTGTTATGATGTCACTCAGGTCTTTATTTCTCTCTGTTATGATGTCACTCAGGTCTTTACTTCTCTCTGTTATGATGTCACTCAGGTCTTTACTTCTCTTTGTTATGATGTCACTCCTCTTTACTTCTCTCTGTTATGATGTCACTCAGGTCTTTATTTCTCTTTGTTATGATGTCACTCAGGTCTTTACTTCTCACTGTTATGATGTCACTCAGGTCTTTACTTCTCTTTGTTATGATGTCACTCCTCTTCACTTCTCTCTGTTATGATGTCACTCAGGTCTTTACTTCTCTCTGTTATGATGTCACTCAGGTCTTTACTTTTCTCTGTTATGATGTCACTCCTCTTTACTTCTCTTTGTTATGATGTCACTCAGGTCTTTACTTCTCACTGTTATGATGTCACTCAGGTCTTTACTTCTCTCTGTTATGATGTCACTCCTCTTTACTTCTCTCTGTTATGATGTCACTCAGGTCTTTATTTCTCTTTGTTATGATGTCACTCAGGTCTTTACTTCTCACTGTTATGATGTCACTCAGGTCTTTACTTCTCTCTGTTATGATGTCACTCCTCTTTTCTTCTCTCTGTTATGATGTCACTCAGGTCTTTCCTTCTCTCTGTTATGATGTCACTCCTCTTCACTTCTCTCTGTTATGATGTCACTCGTCTTCACTTCTCTCTGTTATGATGTCACTCAGGTCTTTATTTCTCTTTGTTATGATGTCACTCAGGTCTTTACTTCTCTCTGTTATGATGTCACTCAGGTCTTTATTTCTCTTTGTTATGATGTCACTCAGGTCTTTATTTCTCTTTGTTATGATGTCACTCAGGTCTTTACTTCTCTCTGTTATGATGTCTCTCAGGTCTTTACTTCTCTCTGTTATGATGTCACTCCTCTTCACTTCTCTCTGTTATGATGTCACTCAGGTCTTTATTTCTCTTTGTTATGATGTCACTCAGGTCTTTATTTCTCTTTGTTATGATGTCACTCAGGTCTTTATTTCTCTCTGTTATGATGTCTCTCAGGTCTTTACTTCTCTCTGTTATGATGTCTCTCAGGTCTTTACTTCTCTCTGTTATGATGTCACTCCTCTTCACTTCTCTCTGTTATGATGTCACTCAGGTCTTTATTTCTCTTTGTTATGATGTCACTCAGGTCTTTACTTCTCTCTGTTATGATGTCACTCAGGTCTTTATTTCTCTTTGTTATGATGTCACTCAGGTCTTTACTTCTCTCTGTTATGATGTCACTCAGGTCTTTACTTTTCTCTGTTATGATGTCACTCCTCTTTACTTCTCTTTGTTATGATGTCACTCCTCTTTACTTCTCTCTGTTATGATGTCACTCAGGTCTTTATTTCTCTTTGTTATGATGTCACTCAGGTCTTTACTTCTCTCTGTTATGATGTCACTCAGGTCTTTACTTCTCTCTGTTATGATGTCACTCAGGTCTTTATTTCTCTTTGTTATGATGTCACTCAGGTCTTTACTTCTCTCTGTTATGATGTCACTCAGGTCTTTACTTTTCACTGTTATGATGTCACTCCTCTTTACTTCTCTCTGTTATGATGTCACTCAGGTCTTTACTTCTCTCTGTTATGATGTCACTCCTCTTCACTTCTCTCTGTTATGATGTCACTCAGGTCTTTACTTCTCTCTGTTATGATGTCACTCAGGTCTTTACTTCTCTTTGTTATGATGTCACTCCTCTTTTCTTCTCTCTGTTATGATGTCACTCAGGTCTTTCCTTCTCTCTGTTATGATGTCACTCCTCTTCACTTCTCTCTGTTATGATGTCACTCAGGTCTTTATTTCTCTTTGTTATGATGTCACTCAGGTCTTTACTTCTCTCTGTTATGATGTCACTCAGGTCTTTATTTCTCTTTGTTATGATGTCACTCAGGTCTTTATTTCTCTTTGTTATGATGTCACTCAGGTCTTTATTTCTCTCTGTTATGATGTCACTCAGGTCTTTACTTCTCTTTGTTATGATGTCACTCCTCTTTACTTCTCTCTGTTATGATGTCACTCAGGTCTTTCCTTCTCTCTGTTATGATGTCACTCCTCTTCACTTCTCTCTGTTATGATGTCACTCAGGTCTTTATTTCTCTTTGTTATGATGTCACTCAGGTATTTATTTCTCTTTGTTATGATGTCACTCAGGTCTTTACTTCTCTCTGTTATGATGTCTCTCAGGTCTTTATTTCTCTCTGTTATGATGTCACTCAGGTCTTTATTTCTCTCTGTTATGATGTCACTCAGGTCTTTACTTCTCTCTGTTATGATGTCACTCCTCTTCACTTCTCTCTGTTATGATGTCACTCAGGTCTTTACTTCTCTCTGTTATGATGTCACTCAGGTCTTTATTTCTCTTTGTTATGATGTCTCTCAGGTCTTTACTTCTCTCTGTTATGATGTCACTCCTCTTCACTTCTCTCTGTTATGATGTCACTCCTCTTCACTTCTCTCTGTTATGATGTCACTCAGGTCTTTACTTCTCTTTGTTATGATGTCACTCCTCTTTACTTCTCTCTGTTATGATGTCACTCAGGTCTTTACTTTTCTCTGTTATGATGTCACTCAGGTCTTTATTTCTCTTTGTTATGATGTCACTCAGGTCTTTACTTCTCTCTGTTATGATGTCACTCCTCTTCACTTCTCTCTGTTATGATGTCACTCCTCTTCACTTCTCTCTGTTATGATGTCACTCAGGTCTTTATTTCTCTTTGTTATGATGTCACTCAGGTATTTATTTCTCTTTGTTATGATGTCACTCAGGTCTTTACTTCTCTCTGTTATGATCTCTCAGGTCTTTACTTTTCTCTGTTATGATGTCACTCAGGTCTTTATTTCTCTTTGTTATGATGTCACTCAGGTCTTTACTTCTCTCTGTTATGATGTCACTCAGGTCTTTATTTCTCTTTGTTATGATGTCACTCAGGTCTTTACTTCTCTCTGTTATGATGTCACTCAGGTCTTTATTTCTCTTTGTTATGATGTCACTCAGGTCTTTATTTCTCTCTGTTATGATGTCACTCAGGTCTTTATTTCTCTCTGTTATGATGTCACTCAGGTCTTTACTTCTCTCTGTTATGATGTCACTCAGGTCTTTACTTCTCTTTGTTATGATGTCACTCCTCTTTACTTCTCTCTGTTATGATGTCACTCAGGTCTTTATTTCTCTTTGTTATGATGTCACTCAGGTCTTTACTTCTCACTGTTATGATGTCACTCAGGTCTTTACTTCTCTTTGTTATGATGTCACTCCTCTTCACTTCTCTCTGTTATGATGTCACTCAGGTCTTTACTTCTCTCTGTTATGATGTCACTCAGGTCTTTACTTTTCTCTGTTATGATGTCACTCCTCTTTACTTCTCTTTGTTATGATGTCACTCAGGTCTTTACTTCTCACTGTTATGATGTCACTCAGGTCTTTACTTCTCTCTGTTATGATGTCACTCCTCTTTACTTCTCTCTGTTATGATGTCACTCAGGTCTTTATTTCTCTTTGTTATGATGTCACTCAGGTCTTTACTTCTCACTGTTATGATGTCACTCAGGTCTTTACTTCTCTCTGTTATGATGTCACTCCTCTTTTCTTCTCTCTGTTATGATGTCACTCAGGTCTTTCCTTCTCTCTGTTATGATGTCACTCCTCTTCACTTCTCTCTGTTATGATGTCACTCGTCTTCACTTCTCTCTGTTATGATGTCACTCAGGTCTTTATTTCTCTTTGTTATGATGTCACTCAGGTCTTTACTTCTCTCTGTTATGATGTCACTCAGGTCTTTATTTCTCTTTGTTATGATGTCACTCAGGTCTTTATTTCTCTTTGTTATGATGTCACTCAGGTCTTTACTTCTCTCTGTTATGATGTCTCTCAGGTCTTTACTTCTCTCTGTTATGATGTCACTCCTCTTCACTTCTCTCTGTTATGATGTCACTCAGGTCTTTATTTCTCTTTGTTATGATGTCACTCAGGTCTTTATTTCTCTTTGTTATGATGTCACTCAGGTCTTTATTTCTCTCTGTTATGATGTCTCTCAGGTCTTTACTTCTCTCTGTTATGATGTCTCTCAGGTCTTTACTTCTCTCTGTTATGATGTCACTCCTCTTCACTTCTCTCTGTTATGATGTCACTCAGGTCTTTATTTCTCTTTGTTATGATGTCACTCAGGTCTTTATTTCTCTTTGTTATGATGTCACTCAGGTCTTTATTTCTCTCTGTTATGATGTCTCTCAGGTCTTTACTTCTCTCTGTTATGATGTCACTCCTCTTCACTTCTCTCTGTTATGATGTCACTCAGGTCTTTGCTTCTCTCTGTTATGATGTCACTCAGGTCTTTATTTCTCATTGTTATGATGTCACTCAGGTCTTTATTTCTCTTTGTTATGATGTCACTCAGGTCTTTATTTCTCTCTGTTATGATGTCACTCAGGTCTTTACTTCTCTCTGTTATGATGTCACTCAGGTCTTTATTTCTCTTTGTTATGATGTCACTCAGGTCTTTACTTCTCTCTGTTATGATGTCACTCAGGTCTTTACTTTTCTCTGTTATGATGTCACTCCTCTTTACTTCTCTTTGTTATGATGTCACTCCTCTTTACTTCTCTCTGTTATGATGTCACTCAGGTCTTTATTTCTCTTTGTTATGATGTCACTCAGGTCTTTACTTCTCTCTGTTATGATGTCACTCAGGTCTTTACTTCTCTCTGTTATGATGTCACTCAGGTCTTTATTTCTCTTTGTTATGATGTCACTCAGGTCTTTACTTCTCTCTGTTATGATGTCACTCAGGTCTTTACTTTTCACTGTTATGATGTCACTCCTCTTTACTTCTCTCTGTTATGATGTCACTCAGGTCTTTACTTCTCTCTGTTATGATGTCACTCCTCTTCACTTCTCTCTGTTATGATGTCACTCAGGTCTTTACTTCTCTCTGTTATGATGTCACTCAGGTCTTTACTTCTCTTTGTTATGATGTCACTCCTCTTTACTTCTCTCTGTTATGATGTCACTCCTCTTTTCTTCTCTCTGTTATGATGTCACTCAGGTCTTTCCTTCTCTCTGTTATGATGTCACTCCTCTTCACTTCTCTCTGTTATGATGTCACTCAGGTCTTTACTTCTCTCTGTTATGATGTCACTCAGGTCTTTATTTCTCTTTGTTATGATGTCACTCAGGTCTTTACTTCTCTCTGTTATGATGTCACTCAGGTCTTTATTTCTCTTTGTTATGATGTCACTCAGGTCTTTATTTCTCTTTGTTATGATGTCACTCAGGTCTTTATTTCTCTCTGTTATGATGTCACTCAGGTCTTTACTTCTCTCTGTTATGATGTCACTCAGGTCTTTACTTCTCTTTGTTATGATGTCACTCCTCTTTACTTCTCTCTGTTATGATGTCACTCAGGTCTTTCCTTCTCTCTGTTATGATGTCACTCCTCTTCACTTCTCTCTGTTATGATGTCACTCAGGTCTTTATTTCTCTTTGTTATGATGTCACTCAGGTATTTATTTCTCTTTGTTATGATGTCACTCAGGTCTTTACTTCTCTCTGTTATGATGTCTCTCAGGTCTTTACTTCTCTCTGTTATGATGTCACTCCTCTTCACTTCTCTCTGTTATGATGTCACTCAGGTCTTTATTTCTCTTTGTTATGATGTCACTCAGGTCTTTATTTCTCTCTGTTATGATGTCTCTCAGGTCTTTACTTCTCTCTGTTATGATGTCACTCCTCTTCACTTCTCTCTGTTATGATGTCACTCAGGTCTTTGCTTCTCTCTGTTATGATGTCACTCAGGTCTTTATTTCTCATTGTTATGATGTCACTCAGGTCTTTATTTCTCTTTGTTATGATGTCACTCAGGTCTTTATTTCTCTCTGTTATGATGTCACTCAGGTCTTTACTTCTCTCTGTTATGATGTCACTCAGGTCTTTATTTCTCTTTGTTATGATGTCACTCAGGTCTTTACTTCTCTCTGTTATGATGTCACTCAGGTCTTTACTTTTCTCTGTTATGATGTCACTCCTCTTTACTTCTCTTTGTTATGATGTCACTCCTCTTTACTTCTCTCTGTTATGATGTCACTCAGGTCTTTATTTCTCTTTGTTATGATGTCACTCAGGTCTTTACTTCTCTCTGTTATGATGTCACTCAGGTCTTTACTTCTCTCTGTTATGATGTCACTCAGGTCTTTATTTCTCTTTGTTATGATGTCACTCAGGTCTTTACTTCTCTCTGTTATGATGTCACTCAGGTCTTTACTTTTCACTGTTATGATGTCACTCCTCTTTACTTCTCTCTGTTATGA
Organism: Labrus mixtus; assembly: GCF_963584025.1. Taxonomy (NCBI): domain Eukaryota; kingdom Metazoa; phylum Chordata; class Actinopteri; order Labriformes; family Labridae; genus Labrus; species Labrus mixtus. The sequence continues at coordinate 107,271 of NW_026870288.1, forward strand.
TGTCACTCAGGTCTTTACTTCTCTCTGTTATGATGTCACTCCTCTTCACTTCTCTCTGTTATGATGTCACTCAGGTCTTTACTTCTCTCTGTTATGATGTCACTCAGGTCTTTACTTCTCTTTGTTATGATGTCACTCCTCTTTTCTTCTCTCTGTTATGATGTCACTCAGGTCTTTCCTTCTCTCTGTTATGATGTCACTCCTCTTCACTTCTCTCTGTTATGATGTCACTCAGGTCTTTATTTCTCTTTGTTATGATGTCACTCAGGTCTTTACTTCTCTCTGTTATGATGTCACTCAGGTCTTTATTTCTCTTTGTTATGATGTCACTCAGGTCTTTATTTCTCTTTGTTATGATGTCACTCAGGTCTTTATTTCTCTCTGTTATGATGTCACTCAGGTCTTTACTTCTCTTTGTTATGATGTCACTCCTCTTTACTTCTCTCTGTTATGATGTCACTCAGGTCTTTCCTTCTCTCTGTTATGATGTCACTCCTCTTCACTTCTCTCTGTTATGATGTCACTCAGGTCTTTATTTCTCTTTGTTATGATGTCACTCAGGTATTTATTTCTCTTTGTTATGATGTCACTCAGGTCTTTACTTCTCTCTGTTATGATGTCTCTCAGGTCTTTATTTCTCTCTGTTATGATGTCACTCAGGTCTTTATTTCTCTCTGTTATGATGTCACTCAGGTCTTTACTTCTCTCTGTTATGATGTCACTCCTCTTCACTTCTCTCTGTTATGATGTCACTCAGGTCTTTACTTCTCTCTGTTATGATGTCACTCAGGTCTTTATTTCTCTTTGTTATGATGTCTCTCAGGTCTTTACTTCTCTCTGTTATGATGTCACTCCTCTTCACTTCTCTCTGTTATGATGTCACTCCTCTTCACTTCTCTCTGTTATGATGTCACTCAGGTCTTTACTTCTCTTTGTTATGATGTCACTCCTCTTTACTTCTCTCTGTTATGATGTCACTCAGGTCTTTACTTTTCTCTGTTATGATGTCACTCAGGTCTTTATTTCTCTTTGTTATGATGTCACTCAGGTCTTTACTTCTCTCTGTTATGATGTCACTCCTCTTCACTTCTCTCTGTTATGATGTCACTCCTCTTCACTTCTCTCTGTTATGATGTCACTCAGGTCTTTATTTCTCTTTGTTATGATGTCACTCAGGTATTTATTTCTCTTTGTTATGATGTCACTCAGGTCTTTACTTCTCTCTGTTATGATCTCTCAGGTCTTTACTTTTCTCTGTTATGATGTCACTCAGGTCTTTATTTCTCTTTGTTATGATGTCACTCAGGTCTTTACTTCTCTCTGTTATGATGTCACTCAGGTCTTTATTTCTCTTTGTTATGATGTCACTCAGGTCTTTACTTCTCTCTGTTATGATGTCACTCAGGTCTTTATTTCTCTTTGTTATGATGTCACTCAGGTCTTTATTTCTCTCTGTTATGATGTCACTCAGGTCTTTATTTCTCTCTGTTATGATGTCACTCAGGTCTTTACTTCTCTCTGTTATGATGTCACTCAGGTCTTTACTTCTCTTTGTTATGATGTCACTCCTCTTTACTTCTCTCTGTTATGATGTCACTCAGGTCTTTATTTCTCTTTGTTATGATGTCACTCAGGTCTTTACTTCTCACTGTTATGATGTCACTCAGGTCTTTACTTCTCTTTGTTATGATGTCACTCCTCTTCACTTCTCTCTGTTATGATGTCACTCAGGTCTTTACTTCTCATTGTTATGATGTCACTCAGGTCTTTATTTCTCTTTGTTATGATGTCACTCAGGTCTTTATTTCTCTCTGTTATGATGTCACTCAGGTCTTTACTTCTCTCTGTTATGATGTCACTCAGGTCTTTATTTCTCTTTGTTATGATGTCACTCAGGTCTTTACTTCTCTCTGTTATGATGTCACTCAGGTCTTTACTTTTCTCTGTTATGATGTCACTCCTCTTTACTTCTCTTTGTTATGATGTCACTCAGGTCTTTACTTCTCACTGTTATGATGTCACTCAGGTCTTTACTTCTCTCTGTTATGATGTCACTCCTCTTTACTTCTCTCTGTTATGATGTCACTCAGGTCTTTATTTCTCTTTGTTATGATGTCACTCAGGTCTTTACTTCTCACTGTTATGATGTCACTCAGGTCTTTACTTCTCTCTGTTATGATGTCACTCCTCTTTTCTTCTCTCTGTTATGATGTCACTCAGGTCTTTCCTTCTCTCTGTTATGATGTCACTCCTCTTCACTTCTCTCTGTTATGATGTCACTCGTCTTCACTTCTCTCTGTTATGATGTCACTCAGGTCTTTATTTCTCTTTGTTATGATGTCACTCAGGTCTTTACTTCTCTCTGTTATGATGTCACTCAGGTCTTTATTTCTCTTTGTTATGATGTCACTCAGGTCTTTATTTCTCTTTGTTATGATGTCACTCAGGTCTTTACTTCTCTCTGTTATGATGTCTCTCAGGTCTTTACTTCTCTCTGTTATGATGTCACTCCTCTTCACTTCTCTCTGTTATGATGTCACTCAGGTCTTTATTTCTCTTTGTTATGATGTCACTCAGGTCTTTATTTCTCTTTGTTATGATGTCACTCAGGTCTTTATTTCTCTCTGTTATGATGTCTCTCAGGTCTTTACTTCTCTCTGTTATGATGTCTCTCAGGTCTTTACTTCTCTCTGTTATGATGTCACTCCTCTTCACTTCTCTCTGTTATGATGTCACTCAGGTCTTTATTTCTCTTTGTTATGATGTCACTCAGGTCTTTATTTCTCTTTGTTATGATGTCACTCAGGTCTTTATTTCTCTCTGTTATGATGTCTCTCAGGTCTTTACTTCTCTCTGTTATGATGTCACTCCTCTTCACTTCTCTCTGTTATGATGTCACTCAGGTCTTTGCTTCTCTCTGTTATGATGTCACTCAGGTCTTTATTTCTCATTGTTATGATGTCACTCAGGTCTTTATTTCTCTTTGTTATGATGTCACTCAGGTCTTTATTTCTCTCTGTTATGATGTCACTCAGGTCTTTACTTCTCTCTGTTATGATGTCACTCAGGTCTTTATTTCTCTTTGTTATGATGTCACTCAGGTCTTTACTTCTCTCTGTTATGATGTCACTCAGGTCTTTACTTTTCTCTGTTATGATGTCACTCCTCTTTACTTCTCTTTGTTATGATGTCACTCCTCTTTACTTCTCTCTGTTATGATGTCACTCAGGTCTTTATTTCTCTTTGTTATGATGTCACTCAGGTCTTTACTTCTCTCTGTTATGATGTCACTCAGGTCTTTACTTCTCTCTGTTATGATGTCACTCAGGTCTTTATTTCTCTTTGTTATGATGTCACTCAGGTCTTTACTTCTCTCTGTTATGATGTCACTCAGGTCTTTACTTTTCACTGTTATGATGTCACTCCTCTTTACTTCTCTCTGTTATGATGTCACTCAGGTCTTTACTTCTCTCTGTTATGATGTCACTCCTCTTCACTTCTCTCTGTTATGATGTCACTCAGGTCTTTACTTCTCTCTGTTATGATGTCACTCAGGTCTTTACTTCTCTTTGTTATGATGTCACTCCTCTTTACTTCTCTCTGTTATGATGTCACTCCTCTTTTCTTCTCTCTGTTATGATGTCACTCAGGTCTTTCCTTCTCTCTGTTATGATGTCACTCCTCTTCACTTCTCTCTGTTATGATGTCACTCAGGTCTTTACTTCTCTCTGTTATGATGTCACTCAGGTCTTTATTTCTCTTTGTTATGATGTCACTCAGGTCTTTACTTCTCTCTGTTATGATGTCACTCAGGTCTTTATTTCTCTTTGTTATGATGTCACTCAGGTCTTTATTTCTCTTTGTTATGATGTCACTCAGGTCTTTATTTCTCTCTGTTATGATGTCACTCAGGTCTTTACTTCTCTCTGTTATGATGTCACTCAGGTCTTTACTTCTCTTTGTTATGATGTCACTCCTCTTTACTTCTCTCTGTTATGATGTCACTCAGGTCTTTCCTTCTCTCTGTTATGATGTCACTCCTCTTCACTTCTCTCTGTTATGATGTCACTCAGGTCTTTATTTCTCTTTGTTATGATGTCACTCAGGTATTTATTTCTCTTTGTTATGATGTCACTCAGGTCTTTACTTCTCTCTGTTATGATGTCTCTCAGGTCTTTATTTCTCTCTGTTATGATGTCACTCAGGTCTTTATTTCTCTCTGTTATGATGTCACTCAGGTCTTTACTTCTCTCTGTTATGATGTCACTCCTCTTCACTTCTCTCTGTTATGATGTCACTCAGGTCTTTACTTCTCTCTGTTATGATGTCACTCAGGTCTTTATTTCTCATTGTTATGATGTCACTCAGGTCTTTATTTCTCTTTGTTATGATGTCACTCAGGTCTTTATTTCTCTCTGTTATGATGTCACTCAGGTATTTATTTCTCTTTGTTATGATGTCACTCAGGTCTTTATTTCTCTTTGTTATGATGTCACTCAGGTATTTATTTCTCTTTGTTATGATGTCACTCAGGTCTTTACTTCTCTCTGTTATGATGTCACTCAGGTCTTTATTTCTCTTTGTTATGATGTCACTCAGGTCTTTACTTCTCTCTGTTATGATGTCTCTCAGGTCTTTACTTCTCTCTGTTATGATGTCACTCCTCTTCACTTCTCTCTGTTATGATGTCACTCCTCTTCACTTCTCTCTGTTATGATGTCACTCAGGTCTTTACTTCTCTTTGTTATGATGTCACTCCTCTTTACTTCTCTCTGTTATGATGTCACTCAGGTCTTTACTTTTCTCTGTTATGATGTCACTCAGGTCTTTATTTCTCTTTGTTATGATGTCACTCAGGTCTTTACTTCTCTCTGTTATGATGTCACTCAGGTCTTTATTTCTCTTTGTTATGATGTCACTCAGGTCTTTATTTCTCTTTGTTATGATGTCACTCAGGTCTTTATTTCTCTCTGTTATGATGTCTCTCAGGTCTTTACTTCTCTCTGTTATGATGTCACTCCTCTTCACTTCTCTCTGTTATGATGTCACTCAGGTCTTTGCTTCTCTCTGTTATGATGTCACTCAGGTCTTTATTTCTCATTGTTATGATGTCACTCAGGTCTTTATTTCTCTTTGTTATGATGTCACTCAGGTCTTTATTTCTCTCTGTTATGATGTCACTCAGGTCTTTACTTCTCTCTGTTATGATGTCACTCAGGTCTTTATTTCTCTTTGTTATGATGTCACTCAGGTCTTTACTTCTCTCTGTTATGATGTCACTCAGGTCTTTACTTTTCTCTGTTATGATGTCACTCCTCTTTACTTCTCTTTGTTATGATGTCACTCCTCTTTACTTCTCTCTGTTATGATGTCACTCAGGTCTTTACTTCTCTTTGTTATGATGTCACTCAGGTCTTTACTTCTCTCTGTTATGATGTCACTCAGGTCTTTACTTCTCTCTGTTATGATGTCACTCAGGTCTTTATTTCTCTTTGTTATGATGTCACTCAGGTCTTTACTTCTCTCTGTTATGATGTCACTCAGGTCTTTACTTTTCACTGTTATGATGTCACTCCTCTTTACTTCTCTCTGTTATGATGTCACTCAGGTCTTTACTTCTCTCTGTTATGATGTCACTCCTCTTCACTTCTCTCTGTTATGATGTCACTCAGGTCTTTACTTCTCTCTGTTATGATGTCACTCAGGTCTTTACTTCTCTTTGTTATGATGTCACTCCTCTTTACTTCTCTCTGTTATGATGTCACTCCTCTTTTCTTCTCTTTGTTATGATGTCACTCAGGTCTTTCCTTCTCTCTGTTATGATGTCACTCCTCTTCACTTCTCTCTGTTATGATGTCACTCAGGTCTTTATTTCTCTTTGTTATGATGTCACTCAGGTCTTTACTTCTCTCTGTTATGATGTCACTCAGGTCTTTATTTCTCTTTGTTATGATGTCACTCAGGTCTTTATTTCTCTTTGTTATGATGTCACTCAGGTCTTTATTTCTCTCTGTTATGATGTCACTCAGGTCTTTACTTCTCTCTGTTATGATGTCACTCAGGTCTTTACTTCTCTTTGTTATGATGTCACTCCTCTTTACTTCTCTCTGTTATGATGTCACTCAGGTCTTTCCTTCTCTCTGTTATGATGTCACTCCTCTTCACTTCTCTCTGTTATGATGTCACTCAGGTCTTTATTTCTCTTTGTTATGATGTCACTCAGGTATTTATTTCTCTTTGTTATGATGTCACTCAGGTCTTTACTTCTCTCTGTTATGATGTCTCTCAGGTCTTTATTTCTCTCTGTTATGATGTCACTCAGGTCTTTATTTCTCTCTGTTATGATGTCACTCAGGTCTTTACTTCTCTCTGTTATGATGTCACTCCTCTTCACTTCTCTCTGTTATGATGTCACTCAGGTCTTTACTTCTCTCTGTTATGATGTCACTCAGGTCTTTATTTCTCATTGTTATGATGTCACTCAGGTCTTTATTTCTCTTTGTTATGATGTCACTCAGGTCTTTATTTCTCTCTGTTATGATGTCACTCAGGTATTTATTTCTCTTTGTTATGATGTCACTCAGGTCTTTATTTCTCTTTGTTATGATGTCACTCAGGTATTTATTTCTCTTTGTTATGATGTCACTCAGGTCTTTACTTCTCTCTGTTATGATGTCACTCAGGTCTTTATTTCTCTTTGTTATGATGTCACTCAGGTCTTTATTTCTCTTTGTTATGATGTCACTCAGGTCTTTATTTCTCTCTGTTATGATGTCACTCAGGTCTTTACTTCTCTCTGTTATGATGTCACTCAGGTCTTTATTTCTCTTTGTTATGATGTCACTCAGGTCTTTACTTCTCTCTGTTATGATGTCACTCAGGTCTTTACTTTTCTCTGTTATGATGTCACTCCTCTTTACTTCTCTTTGTTATGATGTCACTCCTCTTTACTTCTCTCTGTTATGATGTCACTCAGGTCTTTACTTCTCTTTGTTATGATGTCACTCAGGTCTTTACTTCTCTCTGTTATGATGTCACTCAGGTCTTTACTTCTCTCTGTTATGATGTCACTCAGGTCTTTATTTCTCTTTGTTATGATGTCACTCAGGTCTTTACTTCTCTCTGTTATGATGTCACTCAGGTCTTTACTTTTCACTGTTATGATGTCACTCCTCTTTACTTCTCTCTGTTATGATGTCACTCAGGTCTTTACTTCTCTCTGTTATGATGTCACTCCTCTTCACTTCTCTCTGTTATGATGTCACTCAGGTCTTTACTTCTCTCTGTTATGATGTCACTCAGGTCTTTACTTCTCTTTGTTATGATGTCACTCCTCTTTACTTCTCTCTGTTATGATGTCACTCCTCTTTTCTTCTCTTTGTTATGATGTCACTCAGGTCTTTCCTTCTCTCTGTTATGATGTCACTCCTCTTCACTTCTCTCTGTTATGATGTCACTCAGGTCTTTATTTCTCTTTGTTATGATGTCACTCAGGTCTTTATTTCTCTCTGTTATGATGTCACTCAGGTCTTTACTTCTCTCTGTTATGATGTCACTCAGGTCTTTACTTCTCTTTGTTATGATGTCACTCCTCTTTACTTCTCTCTGTTATGATGTCACTCAGGTCTTTCCTTCTCTCTGTTATGATGTCACTCCTCTTCACTTCTCTCTGTTATGATGTCACTCAGGTCTTTATTTCTCTTTGTTATGATGTCACTCAGGTATTTATTTCTCTTTGTTATGATGTCACTCAGGTCTTTACTTCTCTCTGTTATGATGTCTCTCAGGTCTTTATTTCTCTCTGTTATGATGTCACTCAGGTCTTTATTTCTCTCTGTTATGATGTCACTCAGGTCTTTACTTCTCTCTGTTATGATGTCACTCCTCTTCACTTCTCTCTGTTATGATGTCACTCAGGTCTTTACTTCTCTCTGTTATGATGTCACTCAGGTCTTTATTTCTCATTGTTATGATGTCACTCAGGTCTTTATTTCTCTTTGTTATGATGTCACTCAGGTCTTTATTTCTCTCTGTTATGATGTCACTCAGGTATTTATTTCTCTTTGTTATGATGTCACTCAGGTCTTTATTTCTCTTTGTTATGATGTCACTCAGGTATTTATTTCTCTTTGTTATGATGTCACTCAGGTCTTTACTTCTCTCTGTTATGATGTCACTCAGGTCTTTATTTCTCTTTGTTATGATGTTACTCAGGTCTTTACTTCTCTCTGTTATGATGTCTCTCAGGTCTTTACTTCTCTCTGTTATGATGTCACTCCTCTTCACTTCTCTCTGTTATGATGTCACTCCTCTTCACTTCTCTCTGTTATGATGTCACTCAGGTCTTTACTTCTCTTTGTTATGATGTCACTCCTCTTTACTTCTCTCTGTTATGATGTCACTCAGGTCTTTACTTTTCTCTGTTATGATGTCACTCAGGTCTTTATTTCTCTTTGTTATGATGTCACTCAGGTCTTTACTTCTCTCTGTTATGATGTCACTCCTCTTCACTTCTCTCTGTTATGATGTCACTCCTCTTCACTTCTCTCTGTTATGATGTCACTCAGGTCTTTATTTCTCTTTGTTATGATGTCACTCAGGTATTTATTTCTCTTTGTTATGATGTCACTCAGGTCTTTACTTCTCTCTGTTATGATCTCTCAGGTCTTTACTTTTCTCTGTTATGATGTCACTCAGGTCTTTATTTCTCTTTGTTATGATGTCACTCAGGTCTTTACTTCTCTCTGTTATGATGTCACTCAGGTCTTTATTTCTCTTTGTTATGATGTCACTCAGGTCTTTACTTCTCTCTGTTATGATGTCACTCAGGTCTTTATTTCTCTTTGTTATGATGTCACTCAGGTCTTTATTTCTCTCTGTTATGATGTCACTCAGGTCTTTATTTCTCTCTGTTATGATGTCACTCAGGTCTTTACTTCTCTCTGTTATGATGTCACTCAGGTCTTTACTTCTCTTTGTTATGATGTCACTCCTCTTTACTTCTCTCTGTTATGATGTCACTCAGGTCTTTATTTCTCTTTGTTATGATGTCACTCAGGTCTTTACTTCTCACTGTTATGATGTCACTCAGGTCTTTACTTCTCTTTGTTATGATGTCACTCCTCTTCACTTCTCTCTGTTATGATGTCACTCAGGTCTTTACTTCTCATTGTTATGATGTCACTCAGGTCTTTATTTCTCTTTGTTATGATGTCACTCAGGTCTTTATTTCTCTCTGTTATGATGTCACTCAGGTCTTTACTTCTCTCTGTTATGATGTCACTCAGGTCTTTATTTCTCTTTGTTATGATGTCACTCAGGTCTTTACTTCTCTCTGTTATGATGTCACTCAGGTCTTTACTTTTCTCTGTTATGATGTCACTCCTCTTTACTTCTCTCTGTTATGATGTCACTCAGGTCTTTACTTCTCTTTGTTATGATGTCACTCCTCTTTACTTCTCTCTGTTATGATGTCACTCAGGTCTTTATTTCTCTTTGTTATGATGTCACTCAGGTCTTTACTTCTCTCTGTTATGATGTCACTCAGGTCTTTACTTCTCTCTGTTATGATGTCACTCAGGTCTTTATTTCTCTTTGTTATGATGTCACTCAGGTCTTTATTTCTCTTTGTTATGATGTCACTCAGGTCTTTACTTCTCTCTGTTATGATGTCTCTCAGGTCTTTACTTCTCTCTGTTATGATGTCACTCCTCTTCACTTCTCTCTGTTATGATGTCACTCAGGTCTTTATTTCTCTTTGTTATGATGTCACTCAGGTCTTTATTTCTCTTTGTTATGATGTCACTCAGGTCTTTATTTCTCTCTGTTATGATGTCTCTCAGGTCTTTACTTCTCTCTGTTATGATGTCACTCCTCTTCACTTCTCTCTGTTATGATGTCACTCAGGTCTTTGCTTCTCTCTGTTATGATGTCACTCAGGTCTTTATTTCTCATTGTTATGATGTCACTCAGGTCTTTATTTCTCTTTGTTATGATGTCACTCAGGTCTTTATTTCTCTCTGTTATGATGTCACTCAGGTCTTTGCTTCTCTCTGTTATGATGTCACTCAGGTCTTTATTTCTCTTTGTTATGATGTCACTCAGGTCTTTACTTCTCTCTGTTATGATGTCACTCAGGTCTTTATTTCTCTTTGTTATGATGTCACTCAGGTCTTTATTTCTCTTTGTTATGATGTCACTCAGGTCTTTACTTCTCTCTGTTATGATGTCTCTCAGGTCTTTACTTCTCTCTGTTATGATGTCACTCCTCTTCACTTCTCTCTGTTATGATGTCACTCAGGTCTTTATTTCTCTTTGTTATGATGTCACTCAGGTCTTTATTTCTCTTTGTTATGATGTCACTCAGGTCTTTATTTCTCTCTGTTATGATGTCTCTCAGGTCTTTACTTCTCTCTGTTATGATGTCACTCCTCTTCACTTCTCTCTGTTATGATGTCACTCAGGTCTTTGCTTCTCTCTGTTATGATGTCACTCAGGTCTTTATTTCTCATTGTTATGATGTCACTCAGGTCTTTATTTCTCTTTGTTATGATGTCACTCAGGTCTTTATTTCTCTCTGTTATGATGTCACTCAGGTCTTTACTTCTCTCTGTTATGATGTCACTCAGGTCTTTATTTCTCTTTGTTATGATGTCACTCAGGTCTTTACTTCTCTCTGTTATGATGTCACTCAGGTCTTTACTTTTCTCTGTTATGATGTCACTCCTCTTTACTTCTCTTTGTTATGATGTCACTCCTCTTTACTTCTCTCTGTTATGATGTCACTCAGGTCTTTATTTCTCTTTGTTATGATGTCACTCAGGTCTTTACTTCTCTCTGTTATGATGTCACTCAGGTCTTTACTTCTCTCTGTTATGATGTCACTCAGGTCTTTATTTCTCTTTGTTATGATGTCACTCAGGTCTTTACTTCTCTCTGTTATGATGTCACTCAGGTCTTTACTTTTCACTGTTATGATGTCACTCCTCTTTACTTCTCTCTGTTATGATGTCACTCAGGTCTTTACTTCTCTCTGTTATGATGTCACTCCTCTTCACTTCTCTCTGTTATGATGTCACTCAGGTCTTTATTTCTCTTTGTTATGATGTTACTCAGGTCTTTACTTCTCTCTGTTATGATGTCTCTCAGGTCTTTACTTCTCTCTGTTATGATGTCACTCCTCTTCACTTCTCTCTGTTATGATGTCACTCCTCTTCACTTCTCTCTGTTATGATGTCACTCAGGTCTTTACTTCTCTTTGTTATGATGTCACTCCTCTTTACTTCTCTCTGTTATGATGTCACTCAGGTCTTTACTTTTCTCTGTTATGATGTCACTCAGGTCTTTATTTCTCTTTGTTATGATGTCACTCAGGTCTTTACTTCTCTCTGTTATGATGTCACTCAGGTCTTTATTTCTCTTTGTTATGATGTCACTCAGGTCTTTATTTCTCTTTGTTATGATGTCACTCAGGTCTTTACTTCTCTCTGTTATGATGTCTCTCAGGTCTTTACTTCTCTCTGTTATGATGTCACTCCTCTTCACTTCTCTCTGTTATGATGTCACTCAGGTCTTTATTTCTCTTTGTTATGATGTCACTCAGGTCTTTATTTCTCTTTGTTATGATGTCACTCAGGTCTTTATTTCTCTCTGTTATGATGTCTCTCAGGTCTTTACTTCTCTCTGTTATGATGTCACTCCTCTTCACTTCTCTCTGTTATGATGTCACTCAGGTCTTTGCTTCTCTCTGTTATGATGTCACTCAGGTCTTTATTTCTCTTTGTTATGATGTCACTCAGGTCTTTATTTCTCTCTGTTATGATGTCTCTCAGGTCTTTACTTCTCTCTGTTATGATGTCACTCCTCTTCACTTCTCTCTGTTATGATGTCACTCAGGTCTTTGCTTCTCTCTGTTATGATGTCACTCAGGTCTTTATTTCTCATTGTTATGATGTCACTCAGGTCTTTATTTCTCTTTGTTATGATGTCACTCAGGTCTTTATTTCTCTCTGTTATGATGTCACTCAGGTCTTTACTTCTCTCTGTTATGATGTCACTCAGGTCTTTATTTCTCTTTGTTATGATGTCACTCAGGTCTTTACTTCTCTCTGTTATGATGTCACTCAGGTCTTTACTTTTCTCTGTTATGATGTCACTCCTCTTTACTTCTCTTTGTTATGATGTCACTCCTCTTTACTTCTCTCTGTTATGATGTCACTCAGGTCTTTATTTCTCTTTGTTATGATGTCACTCAGGTCTTTACTTCTCTCTGTTATGATGTCACTCAGGTCTTTACTTCTCTTTGTTATGATGTCACTCCTCTTTACTTCTCTCTGTTATGATGTCACTCAGGTCTTTCCTTCTCTCTGTTATGATGTCACTCCTCTTCACTTCTCTCTGTTATGATGTCACTCAGGTCTTTATTTCTCTTTGTTATGATGTCACTCAGGTATTTATTTCTCTTTGTTATGATGTCACTCAGGTCTTTACTTCTCTCTGTTATGATGTCTCTCAGGTCTTTATTTCTCTCTGTTATGATGTCACTCAGGTCTTTATTTCTCTCTGTTGTGATGTCACTCAGGTCTTTACTTCTCTCTGTTATGATGTCACTCCTCTTCACTTCTCTCTGTTATGATGTCACTCAGGTCTTTACTTCTCTCTGTTATGATGTCACTCAGGTCTTTATTTCTCTTTGTTATGATGTCTCTCAGGTCTTTACTTCTCTCTGTTATGATGTCACTCCTCTTCACTTCTCTCTGTTATGATGTCACTCCTCTTCACTTCTCTCTGTTATGATGTCACTCAGGTCTTTATTTCTCTTTGTTATGATGTCTCTCAGGTCTTTACTTTTCTTTGTTATGATGTCACTCAGGTCTTTACTTCTCTTTGTTATGATGTCACTCCTCTTTACTTCTCTCTGTTATGATGTCACTCAGGTCTTTATTTCTCTTTGTTATGATGTCACTCAGGTCTTTACTTCTCACTGTTATGATGTCACTCAGGTCTTTACTTCTCTTTGTTATGATGTCACTCCTCTTCACTTCTCTCTGTTATGATGTCACTCAGGTCTTTACTTCTCATTGTTATGATGTCACTCAGGTCTTTATTTCTCTTTGTTATGATGTCACTCAGGTCTTTATTTCTCTCTGTTATGATGTCACTCAGGTCTTTACTTCTCTCTGTTATGATGTCACTCAGGTCTTTATTTCTCTTTGTTATGATGTCACTCAGGTCTTTACTTCTCTCTGTTATGATGTCACTCAGGTCTTTACTTTTCTCTGTTATGATGTCACTCCTCTTTACTTCTCTCTGTTATGATGTCACTCAGGTCTTTACTTCTCTTTGTTATGATGTCACTCCTCTTTACTTCTCTCTGTTATGATGTCACTCAGGTCTTTACTTCTCTCTGTTATGATGTCACTCCTCTTCACTTCTCTCTGTTATGATGTCACTCAGGTCTTTACTTCTCTCTGTTATGATGTCACTCAGGTCTTTATTTCTCATTGTTATGATGTCACTCAGGTCTTTATTTCTCTTTGTTATGATGTCACTCAGGTCTTTATTTCTCTCTGTTATGATGTCACTCAGGTATTTATTTCTCTTTGTTATGATGTCACTCAGGTCTTTATTTCTCTTTGTTATGATGTCACTCAGGTATTTATTTCTCTTTGTTATGATGTCACTCAGGTCTTTACTTCTCTCTGTTATGATGTCACTCAGGTCTTTATTTCTCTTTGTTATGATGTTACTCAGGTCTTTACTTCTCTCTGTTATGATGTCTCTCAGGTCTTTACTTCTCTCTGTTATGATGTCACTCCTCTTCACTTCTCTCTGTTATGATGTCACTCCTCTTCACTTCTCTCTGTTATGATGTCACTCAGGTCTTTACTTCTCTTTGTTATGATGTCACTCCTCTTTACTTCTCTCTGTTATGATGTCACTCAGGTCTTTACTTTTCTCTGTTATGATGTCACTCAGGTCTTTATTTCTCTTTGTTATGATGTCACTCAGGTCTTTACTTCTCTCTGTTATGATGTCACTCAGGTCTTTATTTCTCTTTGTTATGATGTCACTCAGGTCTTTATTTCTCTTTGTTATGATGTCACTCAGGTCTTTACTTCTCTCTGTTATGATGTCTCTCAGGTCTTTACTTCTCTCTGTTATGATGTCACTCCTCTTCACTTCTCTCTGTTATGATGTCACTCAGGTCTTTATTTCTCTTTGTTATGATGTCACTCAGGTCTTTATTTCTCTCTGTTATGATGTCTCTCAGGTCTTTACTTCTCTCTGTTATGATGTCACTCCTCTTCACTTCTCTCTGTTATGATGTCACTCAGGTCTTTGCTTCTCTCTGTTATGATGTCACTCAGGTCTTTATTTCTCATTGTTATGATGTCACTCAGGTCTTTATTTCTCTTTGTTATGATGTCACTCAGGTCTTTATTTCTCTCTGTTATGATGTCACTCAGGTCTTTACTTCTCTCTGTTATGATGTCACTCAGGTCTTTATTTCTCTTTGTTATGATGTCACTCAGGTCTTTACTTCTCTCTGTTATGATGTCACTCAGGTCTTTACTTTTCTCTGTTATGATGTCACTCCTCTTTACTTCTCTTTGTTATGATGTCACTCCTCTTTACTTCTCTCTGTTATGATGTCACTCAGGTCTTTATTTCTCTTTGTTATGATGTCACTCAGGTCTTTACTTCTCTCTGTTATGATGTCACTCAGGTCTTTACTTCTCTCTGTTATGATGTCACTCAGGTCTTTATTTCTCTTTGTTATGATGTCACTCAGGTCTTTACTTCTCTCTGTTATGATGTCACTCAGGTCTTTACTTTTCACTGTTATGATGTCACTCCTCTTTACTTCTCTCTGTTATGATGTCACTCAGGTCTTTACTTCTCTCTGTTATGATGTCACTCCTCTTCACTTCTCTCTGTTATGATGTCACTCAGGTCTTTACTTCTCTCTGTTATGATGTCACTCAGGTCTTTACTTCTCTTTGTTATGATGTCACTCCTCTTTTCTTCTCTCTGTTATGATGTCACTCAGGTCTTTCCTTCTCTCTGTTATGATGTCACTCCTCTTCACTTCTCTCTGTTATGATGTCACTCAGGTCTTTATTTCTCTTTGTTATGATGTCACTCAGGTCTTTACTTCTCTCTGTTATGATGTCACTCAGGTCTTTATTTCTCTTTGTTATGATGTCACTCAGGTCTTTATTTCTCTTTGTTATGATGTCACTCAGGTCTTTATTTCTCTCTGTTATGATGTCACTCAGGTCTTTACTTCTCTTTGTTATGATGTCACTCCTCTTTACTTCTCTCTGTTATGATGTCACTCAGGTCTTTCCTTCTCTCTGTTATGATGTCACTCCTCTTCACTTCTCTCTGTTATGATGTCACTCAGGTCTTTATTTCTCTTTGTTATGATGTCACTCAGGTATTTATTTCTCTTTGTTATGATGTCACTCAGGTCTTTACTTCTCTCTGTTATGATGTCTCTCAGGTCTTTATTTCTCTCTGTTATGATGTCACTCAGGTCTTTATTTCTCTCTGTTATGATGTCACTCAGGTCTTTACTTCTCTCTGTTATGATGTCACTCCTCTTCACTTCTCTCTGTTATGATGTCACTCAGGTCTTTACTTCTCTCTGTTATGATGTCACTCAGGTCTTTATTTCTCTTTGTTATGATGTCTCTCAGGTCTTTACTTCTCTCTGTTATGATGTCACTCCTCTTCACTTCTCTCTGTTATGATGTCACTCCTCTTCACTTCTCTCTGTTATGATGTCACTCAGGTCTTTACTTCTCTTTGTTATGATGTCACTCCTCTTTACTTCTCTCTGTTATGATGTCACTCAGGTCTTTACTTTTCTCTGTTATGATGTCACTCAGGTCTTTATTTCTCTTTGTTATGATGTCACTCAGGTCTTTACTTCTCTCTGTTATGATGTCACTCCTCTTCACTTCTCTCTGTTATGATGTCACTCCTCTTCACTTCTCTCTGTTATGATGTCACTCAGGTCTTTATTTCTCTTTGTTATGATGTCACTCAGGTATTTATTTCTCTTTGTTATGATGTCACTCAGGTCTTTACTTCTCTCTGTTATGATCTCTCAGGTCTTTACTTTTCTCTGTTATGATGTCACTCAGGTCTTTATTTCTCTTTGTTATGATGTCACTCAGGTCTTTACTTCTCTCTGTTATGATGTCACTCAGGTCTTTATTTCTCTTTGTTATGATGTCACTCAGGTCTTTACTTCTCTCTGTTATGATGTCACTCAGGTCTTTATTTCTCTTTGTTATGATGTCACTCAGGTCTTTATTTCTCTCTGTTATGATGTCACTCAGGTCTTTATTTCTCTCTGTTATGATGTCACTCAGGTCTTTACTTCTCTCTGTTATGATGTCACTCAGGTCTTTACTTCTCTTTGTTATGATGTCACTCCTCTTTACTTCTCTCTGTTATGATGTCACTCAGGTCTTTATTTCTCTTTGTTATGATGTCACTCAGGTCTTTACTTCTCACTGTTATGATGTCACTCAGGTCTTTACTTCTCTTTGTTATGATGTCACTCCTCTTCACTTCTCTCTGTTATGATGTCACTCAGGTCTTTACTTCTCATTGTTATGATGTCACTCAGGTCTTTATTTCTCTTTGTTATGATGTCACTCAGGTCTTTATTTCTCTCTGTTATGATGTCACTCAGGTCTTTACTTCTCTCTGTTATGATGTCACTCAGGTCTTTATTTCTCTTTGTTATGATGTCACTCAGGTCTTTACTTCTCTCTGTTATGATGTCACTCAGGTCTTTACTTTTCTCTGTTATGATGTCACTCCTCTTTACTTCTCTTTGTTATGATGTCACTCAGGTCTTTACTTCTCACTGTTATGATGTCACTCAGGTCTTTACTTCTCTCTGTTATGATGTCACTCCTCTTTACTTCTCTCTGTTATGATGTCACTCAGGTCTTTATTTCTCTTTGTTATGATGTCACTCAGGTCTTTACTTCTCACTGTTATGATGTCACTCAGGTCTTTACTTCTCTCTGTTATGATGTCACTCCTCTTTTCTTCTCTCTGTTATGATGTCACTCAGGTCTTTCCTTCTCTCTGTTATGATGTCACTCCTCTTCACTTCTCTCTGTTATGATGTCACTCGTCTTCACTTCTCTCTGTTATGATGTCACTCAGGTCTTTATTTCTCTTTGTTATGATGTCACTCAGGTCTTTACTTCTCTCTGTTATGATGTCACTCAGGTCTTTATTTCTCTTTGTTATGATGTCACTCAGGTCTTTATTTCTCTTTGTTATGATGTCACTCAGGTCTTTACTTCTCTCTGTTATGATGTCTCTCAGGTCTTTACTTCTCTCTGTTATGATGTCACTCCTCTTCACTTCTCTCTGTTATGATGTCACTCAGGTCTTTATTTCTCTTTGTTATGATGTCACTCAGGTCTTTATTTCTCTTTGTTATGATGTCACTCAGGTCTTTATTTCTCTCTGTTATGATGTCTCTCAGGTCTTTACTTCTCTCTGTTATGATGTCTCTCAGGTCTTTACTTCTCTCTGTTATGATGTCACTCCTCTTCACTTCTCTCTGTTATGATGTCACTCAGGTCTTTATTTCTCTTTGTTATGATGTCACTCAGGTCTTTATTTCTCTTTGTTATGATGTCACTCAGGTCTTTATTTCTCTCTGTTATGATGTCTCTCAGGTCTTTACTTCTCTCTGTTATGATGTCACTCCTCTTCACTTCTCTCTGTTATGATGTCACTCAGGTCTTTGCTTCTCTCTGTTATGATGTCACTCAGGTCTTTATTTCTCATTGTTATGATGTCACTCAGGTCTTTATTTCTCTTTGTTATGATGTCACTCAGGTCTTTATTTCTCTCTGTTATGATGTCACTCAGGTCTTTACTTCTCTCTGTTATGATGTCACTCAGGTCTTTATTTCTCTTTGTTATGATGTCACTCAGGTCTTTACTTCTCTCTGTTATGATGTCACTCAGGTCTTTACTTTTCTCTGTTATGATGTCACTCCTCTTTACTTCTCTTTGTTATGATGTCACTCCTCTTTACTTCTCTCTGTTATGATGTCACTCAGGTCTTTATTTCTCTTTGTTATGATGTCACTCAGGTCTTTACTTCTCTCTGTTATGATGTCACTCAGGTCTTTACTTCTCTCTGTTATGATGTCACTCAGGTCTTTATTTCTCTTTGTTATGATGTCACTCAGGTCTTTACTTCTCTCTGTTATGATGTCACTCAGGTCTTTACTTTTCACTGTTATGATGTCACTCCTCTTTACTTCTCTCTGTTATGATGTCACTCAGGTCTTTACTTCTCTCTGTTATGATGTCACTCCTCTTCACTTCTCTCTGTTATGATGTCACTCAGGTCTTTACTTCTCTCTGTTATGATGTCACTCAGGTCTTTACTTCTCTTTGTTATGATGTCACTCCTCTTTACTTCTCTCTGTTATGATGTCACTCCTCTTTTCTTCTCTCTGTTATGATGTCACTCAGGTCTTTCCTTCTCTCTGTTATGATGTCACTCCTCTTCACTTCTCTCTGTTATGATGTCACTCAGGTCTTTACTTCTCTCTGTTATGATGTCACTCAGGTCTTTATTTCTCTTTGTTATGATGTCACTCAGGTCTTTACTTCTCTCTGTTATGATGTCACTCAGGTCTTTATTTCTCTTTGTTATGATGTCACTCAGGTCTTTATTTCTCTTTGTTATGATGTCACTCAGGTCTTTATTTCTCTCTGTTATGATGTCACTCAGGTCTTTACTTCTCTCTGTTATGATGTCACTCAGGTCTTTACTTCTCTTTGTTATGATGTCACTCCTCTTTACTTCTCTCTGTTATGATGTCACTCAGGTCTTTCCTTCTCTCTGTTATGATGTCACTCCTCTTCACTTCTCTCTGTTATGATGTCACTCAGGTCTTTATTTCTCTTTGTTATGATGTCACTCAGGTATTTATTTCTCTTTGTTATGATGTCACTCAGGTCTTTACTTCTCTCTGTTATGATGTCTCTCAGGTCTTTATTTCTCTCTGTTATGATGTCACTCAGGTCTTTATTTCTCTCTGTTATGATGTCACTCAGGTCTTTACTTCTCTCTGTTATGATGTCACTCCTCTTCACTTCTCTCTGTTATGATGTCACTCAGGTCTTTACTTCTCTCTGTTATGATGTCACTCAGGTCTTTATTTCTCATTGTTATGATGTCACTCAGGTCTTTATTTCTCTTTGTTATGATGTCACTCAGGTCTTTATTTCTCTCTGTTATGATGTCACTCAGGTATTTATTTCTCTTTGTTATGATGTCACTCAGGTCTTTATTTCTCTTTGTTATGATGTCACTCAGGTATTTATTTCTCTTTGTTATGATGTCACTCAGGTCTTTACTTCTCTCTGTTATGATGTCACTCAGGTCTTTATTTCTCTTTGTTATGATGTCACTCAGGTCTTTACTTCTCTCTGTTATGATGTCTCTCAGGTCTTTACTTCTCTCTGTTATGATGTCACTCCTCTTCACTTCTCTCTGTTATGATGTCACTCCTCTTCACTTCTCTCTGTTATGATGTCACTCAGGTCTTTACTTCTCTTTGTTATGATGTCACTCCTCTTTACTTCTCTCTGTTATGATGTCACTCAGGTCTTTACTTTTCTCTGTTATGATGTCACTCAGGTCTTTATTTCTCTTTGTTATGATGTCACTCAGGTCTTTACTTCTCTCTGTTATGATGTCACTCAGGTCTTTATTTCTCTTTGTTATGATGTCACTCAGGTCTTTATTTCTCTTTGTTATGATGTCACTCAGGTCTTTATTTCTCTCTGTTATGATGTCTCTCAGGTCTTTACTTCTCTCTGTTATGATGTCACTCCTCTTCACTTCTCTCTGTTATGATGTCACTCAGGTCTTTGCTTCTCTCTGTTATGATGTCACTCAGGTCTTTATTTCTCATTGTTATGATGTCACTCAGGTCTTTATTTCTCTTTGTTATGATGTCACTCAGGTCTTTATTTCTCTCTGTTATGATGTCACTCAGGTCTTTACTTCTCTCTGTTATGATGTCACTCAGGTCTTTATTTCTCTTTGTTATGATGTCACTCAGGTCTTTACTTCTCTCTGTTATGATGTCACTCAGGTCTTTACTTTTCTCTGTTATGATGTCACTCCTCTTTACTTCTCTTTGTTATGATGTCACTCCTCTTTACTTCTCTCTGTTATGATGTCACTCAGGTCTTTACTTCTCTTTGTTATGATGTCACTCAGGTCTTTACTTCTCTCTGTTATGATGTCACTCAGGTCTTTACTTCTCTCTGTTATGATGTCACTCAGGTCTTTATTTCTCTTTGTTATGATGTCACTCAGGTCTTTACTTCTCTCTGTTATGATGTCACTCAGGTCTTTACTTTTCACTGTTATGATGTCACTCCTCTTTACTTCTCTCTGTTATGATGTCACTCAGGTCTTTACTTCTCTCTGTTATGATGTCACTCCTCTTCACTTCTCTCTGTTATGATGTCACTCAGGTCTTTACTTCTCTCTGTTATGATGTCACTCAGGTCTTTACTTCTCTTTGTTATGATGTCACTCCTCTTTACTTCTCTCTGTTATGATGTCACTCCTCTTTTCTTCTCTTTGTTATGATGTCACTCAGGTCTTTCCTTCTCTCTGTTATGATGTCACTCCTCTTCACTTCTCTCTGTTATGATGTCACTCAGGTCTTTATTTCTCTTTGTTATGATGTCACTCAGGTCTTTACTTCTCTCTGTTATGATGTCACTCAGGTCTTTATTTCTCTTTGTTATGATGTCACTCAGGTCTTTATTTCTCTTTGTTATGATGTCACTCAGGTCTTTATTTCTCTCTGTTATGATGTCACTCAGGTCTTTACTTCTCTCTGTTATGATGTCACTCAGGTCTTTACTTCTCTTTGTTATGATGTCACTCCTCTTTACTTCTCTCTGTTATGATGTCACTCAGGTCTTTCCTTCTCTCTGTTATGATGTCACTCCTCTTCACTTCTCTCTGTTATGATGTCACTCAGGTCTTTATTTCTCTTTGTTATGATGTCACTCAGGTATTTATTTCTCTTTGTTATGATGTCACTCAGGTCTTTACTTCTCTCTGTTATGATGTCTCTCAGGTCTTTATTTCTCTCTGTTATGATGTCACTCAGGTCTTTATTTCTCTCTGTTATGATGTCACTCAGGTCTTTACTTCTCTCTGTTATGATGTCACTCCTCTTCACTTCTCTCTGTTATGATGTCACTCAGGTCTTTACTTCTCTCTGTTATGATGTCACTCAGGTCTTTATTTCTCATTGTTATGATGTCACTCAGGTCTTTATTTCTCTTTGTTATGATGTCACTCAGGTCTTTATTTCTCTCTGTTATGATGTCACTCAGGTATTTATTTCTCTTTGTTATGATGTCACTCAGGTCTTTATTTCTCTTTGTTATGATGTCACTCAGGTATTTATTTCTCTTTGTTATGATGTCACTCAGGTCTTTACTTCTCTCTGTTATGATGTCACTCAGGTCTTTATTTCTCTTTGTTATGATGTTACTCAGGTCTTTACTTCTCTCTGTTATGATGTCTCTCAGGTCTTTACTTCTCTCTGTTATGATGTCACTCCTCTTCACTTCTCTCTGTTATGATGTCACTCCTCTTCACTTCTCTCTGTTATGATGTCACTCAGGTCTTTACTTCTCTTTGTTATGATGTCACTCCTCTTTACTTCTCTCTGTTATGATGTCACTCAGGTCTTTACTTTTCTCTGTTATGATGTCACTCAGGTCTTTATTTCTCTTTGTTATGATGTCACTCAGGTCTTTACTTCTCTCTGTTATGATGTCACTCCTCTTCACTTCTCTCTGTTATGATGTCACTCCTCTTCACTTCTCTCTGTTATGATGTCACTCAGGTCTTTATTTCTCTTTGTTATGATGTCACTCAGGTATTTATTTCTCTTTGTTATGATGTCACTCAGGTCTTTACTTCTCTCTGTTATGATCTCTCAGGTCTTTACTTTTCTCTGTTATGATGTCACTCAGGTCTTTATTTCTCTTTGTTATGATGTCACTCAGGTCTTTACTTCTCTCTGTTATGATGTCACTCAGGTCTTTATTTCTCTTTGTTATGATGTCACTCAGGTCTTTACTTCTCTCTGTTATGATGTCACTCAGGTCTTTATTTCTCTTTGTTATGATGTCACTCAGGTCTTTATTTCTCTCTGTTATGATGTCACTCAGGTCTTTATTTCTCTCTGTTATGATGTCACTCAGGTCTTTACTTCTCTCTGTTATGATGTCACTCAGGTCTTTACTTCTCTTTGTTATGATGTCACTCCTCTTTACTTCTCTCTGTTATGATGTCACTCAGGTCTTTATTTCTCTTTGTTATGATGTCACTCAGGTCTTTACTTCTCACTGTTATGATGTCACTCAGGTCTTTACTTCTCTTTGTTATGATGTCACTCCTCTTCACTTCTCTCTGTTATGATGTCACTCAGGTCTTTACTTCTCATTGTTATGATGTCACTCAGGTCTTTATTTCTCTTTGTTATGATGTCACTCAGGTCTTTATTTCTCTCTGTTATGATGTCACTCAGGTCTTTACTTCTCTCTGTTATGATGTCACTCAGGTCTTTATTTCTCTTTGTTATGATGTCACTCAGGTCTTTACTTTTCTCTGTTATGATGTCACTCCTCTTTACTTCTCTTTGTTATGATGTCACTCCTCTTTACTTCTCTCTGTTATGATGTCACTCAGGTCTTTATTTCTCTTTGTTATGATGTCACTCAGGTCTTTACTTCTCTCTGTTATGATGTCACTCAGGTCTTTACTTCTCTCTGTTATGATGTCACTCAGGTCTTTATTTCTCTTTGTTATGATGTCACTCAGGTCTTTACTTCTCTCTGTTATGATGTCACTCAGGTCTTTACTTTTCACTGTTATGATGTCACTCCTCTTTACTTCTCTCTGTTATGATGTCACTCAGGTCTTTACTTCTCTCTGTTATGATGTCACTCCTCTTCACTTCTCTCTGTTATGATGTCACTCAGGTCTTTATTTCTCTTTGTTATGATGTTACTCAGGTCTTTACTTCTCTCTGTTATGATGTCTCTCAGGTCTTTACTTCTCTCTGTTATGATGTCACTCCTCTTCACTTCTCTCTGTTATGATGTCACTCCTCTTCACTTCTCTCTGTTATGATGTCACTCAGGTCTTTACTTCTCTTTGTTATGATGTCACTCCTCTTTACTTCTCTCTGTTATGATGTCACTCAGGTCTTTACTTTTCTCTGTTATGATGTCACTCAGGTCTTTATTTCTCTTTGTTATGATGTCACTCAGGTCTTTACTTCTCTCTGTTATGATGTCACTCAGGTCTTTATTTCTCTTTGTTATGATGTCACTCAGGTCTTTATTTCTCTTTGTTATGATGTCACTCAGGTCTTTACTTCTCTCTGTTATGATGTCTCTCAGGTCTTTACTTCTCTCTGTTATGATGTCACTCCTCTTCACTTCTCTCTGTTATGATGTCACTCAGGTCTTTATTTCTCTTTGTTATGATGTCACTCAGGTCTTTATTTCTCTTTGTTATGATGTCACTCAGGTCTTTATTTCTCTCTGTTATGATGTCTCTCAGGTCTTTACTTCTCTCTGTTATGATGTCACTCCTCTTCACTTCTCTCTGTTATGATGTCACTCAGGTCTTTGCTTCTCTCTGTTATGATGTCACTCAGGTCTTTATTTCTCTTTGTTATGATGTCACTCAGGTCTTTATTTCTCTCTGTTATGATGTCTCTCAGGTCTTTACTTCTCTCTGTTATGATGTCACTCCTCTTCACTTCTCTCTGTTATGATGTCACTCAGGTCTTTGCTTCTCTCTGTTATGATGTCACTCAGGTCTTTATTTCTCATTGTTATGATGTCACTCAGGTCTTTATTTCTCTTTGTTATGATGTCACTCAGGTCTTTATTTCTCTCTGTTATGATGTCACTCAGGTCTTTACTTCTCTCTGTTATGATGTCACTCAGGTCTTTATTTCTCTTTGTTATGATGTCACTCAGGTCTTTACTTCTCTCTGTTATGATGTCACTCAGGTCTTTACTTTTCTCTGTTATGATGTCACTCCTCTTTACTTCTCTTTGTTATGATGTCACTCCTCTTTACTTCTCTCTGTTATGATGTCACTCAGGTCTTTATTTCTCTTTGTTATGATGTCACTCAGGTCTTTACTTCTCTCTGTTATGATGTCACTCAGGTCTTTACTTCTCTCTGTTATGATGTCACTCAGGTCTTTATTTCTCTTTGTTATGATGTCACTCAGGTCTTTACTTCTCTCTGTTATGATGTCACTCAGGTCTTTACTTTTCACTGTTATGATGTCACTCCTCTTTACTTCTCTCTGTTATGATGTCACTCAGGTCTTTACTTCTCTCTGTTATGATGTCACTCCTCTTCACTTCTCTCTGTTATGATGTCACTCAGGTCTTTACTTCTCTCTGTTATGATGTCACTCAGGTCTTTACTTCTCTTTGTTATGATGTCACTCCTCTTTACTTCTCTCTGTTATGATGTCACTCCTCTTTTCTTCTCTCTGTTATGATGTCACTCAGGTCTTTCCTTCTCTCTGTTATGATGTCACTCCTCTTCACTTCTCTCTGTTATGATGTCACTCAGGTCTTTATTTCTCTTTGTTATGATGTCACTCAGGTCTTTACTTCTCTCTGTTATGATGTCACTCAGGTCTTTATTTCTCTTTGTTATGATGTCACTCAGGTCTTTATTTCTCTTTGTTATGATGTCACTCAGGTCTTTATTTCTCTCTGTTATGATGTCACTCAGGTCTTTACTTCTCTCTGTTATGATGTCACTCAGGTCTTTACTTCTCTTTGTTATGATGTCACTCCTCTTTACTTCTCTCTGTTATGATGTCACTCAGGTCTTTCCTTCTCTCTGTTATGATGTCACTCCTCTTCACTTCTCTCTGTTATGATGTCACTCAGGTCTTTATTTCTCTTTGTTATGATGTCACTCAGGTATTTATTTCTCTTTGTTATGATGTCACTCAGGTCTTTACTTCTCTCTGTTATGATGTCTCTCAGGTCTTTATTTCTCTCTGTTATGATGTCACTCAGGTCTTTATTTCTCTCTGTTATGATGTCACTCAGGTCTTTACTTCTCTCTGTTATGATGTCACTCCTCTTCACTTCTCTCTGTTATGATGTCACTCAGGTCTTTACTTCTCTCTGTTATGATGTCACTCAGGTCTTTATTTCTCTTTGTTATGATGTCACTCAGGTCTTTATTTCTCTTTGTTATGATGTCACTCAGGTCTTTATTTCTCTCTGTTATGATGTCACTCAGGTATTTATTTCTCTTTGTTATGATGTCACTCAGGTCTTTATTTCTCTTTGTTATGATGTCACTCAGGTATTTATTTCTCTTTGTTATGATGTCACTCAGGTCTTTACTTCTCTCTGTTATGATGTCTCTCAGGTCTTTACTTCTCTCTGTTATGATGTCACTCAGGTCTTTACTTCTCTCTGTTATGATGTCTCTCAGGTCTTTACTTCTCTCTGTTATGATGTCACTCCTCTTCACTTCTCTCTGTTATGATGTCACTCCTCTTTTCTTCTCTCTGTTATGATGTCACTCAGGTCTTTCCTTCTCTCTGTTATGATGTCACTCCTCTTCACTTCTCTCTGTTATGATGTCACTCAGGTCTTTATTTCTCTTTGTTATGATGTCACTCAGGTCTTTACTTCTCTCTGTTATGATGTCACTCAGGTCTTTATTTCTCTTTGTTATGATGTCACTCAGGTCTTTATTTCTCTTTGTTATGATGTCACTCAGGTCTTTACTTCTCTCTGTTATGATGTCTCTCAGGTCTTTACTTCTCTCTGTTATGATGTCACTCCTCTTCACTTCTCTCTGTTATGATGTCACTCAGGTCTTTATTTCTCTTTGTTATGATGTCACTCAGGTCTTTATTTCTCTTTGTTATGATGTCACTCAGGTCTTTATTTCTCTCTGTTATGATGTCTCTCAGGTCTTTACTTCTCTCTGTTATGATGTCACTCCTCTTCACTTCTCTCTGTTATGATGTCACTCAGGTCTTTGCTTCTCTCTGTTATGATGTCACTCAGGTCTTTATTTCTCTTTGTTATGATGTCACTCAGGTCTTTATTTCTCTCTGTTATGATGTCTCTCAGGTCTTTACTTCTCTCTGTTATGATGTCACTCCTCTTCACTTCTCTCTGTTATGATGTCACTCAGGTCTTTGCTTCTCTCTGTTATGATGTCACTCAGGTCTTTATTTCTCATTGTTATGATGTCACTCAGGTCTTTATTTCTCTTTGTTATGATGTCACTCAGGTCTTTATTTCTCTCTGTTATGATGTCACTCAGGTCTTTACTTCTCTCTGTTATGATGTCACTCAGGTCTTTATTTCTCTTTGTTATGATGTCACTCAGGTCTTTACTTCTCTCTGTTATGATGTCACTCAGGTCTTTACTTTTCTCTGTTATGATGTCACTCCTCTTTACTTCTCTTTGTTATGATGTCACTCCTCTTTACTTCTCTCTGTTATGATGTCACTCAGGTCTTTATTTCTCTTTGTTATGATGTCACTCAGGTCTTTACTTCTCTCTGTTATGATGTCACTCAGGTCTTTACTTCTCTCTGTTATGATGTCACTCAGGTCTTTATTTCTCTTTGTTATGATGTCACTCAGGTCTTTACTTCTCTCTGTTATGATGTCACTCAGGTCTTTACTTTTCACTGTTATGATGTCACTCCTCTTTACTTCTCTCTGTTATGATGTCACTCAGGTCTTTACTTCTCTCTGTTATGATGTCACTCCTCTTCACTTCTCTCTGTTATGATGTCACTCAGGTCTTTACTTCTCTCTGTTATGATGTCACTCAGGTCTTTACTTCTCTTTGTTATGATGTCACTCCTCTTTACTTCTCTCTGTTATGATGTCACTCCTCTTTTCTTCTCTCTGTTATGATGTCACTCAGGTCTTTCCTTCTCTCTGTTATGATGTCACTCCTCTTCACTTCTCTCTGTTATGATGTCACTCAGGTCTTTATTTCTCTTTGTTATGATGTCACTCAGGTCTTTACTTCTCTCTGTTATGATGTCACTCAGGTCTTTATTTCTCTTTGTTATGATGTCACTCAGGTCTTTATTTCTCTTTGTTATGATGTCACTCAGGTCTTTATTTCTCTCTGTTATGATGTCACTCAGGTCTTTATTTCTCTTTGTTATGATGTCACTCAGGTCTTTACTTCTCTCTGTTATGATGTCTCTCAGGTCTTTACTTCTCTCTGTTATGATGTCACTCCTCTTCACTTCTCTCTGTTATGATGTCACTCAGGTCTTTATTTCTCTTTGTTATGATGTCACTCAGGTCTTTATTTCTCTTTGTTATGATGTCACTCAGGTCTTTATTTCTCTCTGTTATGATGTCTCTCAGGTCTTTACTTCTCTCTGTTATGATGTCACTCCTCTTCACTTCTCTCTGTTATGATGTCACTCAGGTCTTTGCTTCTCTCTGTTATGATGTCACTCAGGTCTTTATTTCTCATTGTTATGATGTCACTCAGGTCTTTATTTCTCTTTGTTATGATGTCACTCAGGTCTTTATTTCTCTCTGTTATGATGTCACTCAGGTCTTTGCTTCTCTCTGTTATGATGTCACTCAGGTCTTTATTTCTCTTTGTTATGATGTCACTCAGGTCTTTACTTCTCTCTGTTATGATGTCACTCAGGTCTTTATTTCTCTTTGTTATGATGTCACTCAGGTCTTTATTTCTCTTTGTTATGATGTCACTCAGGTCTTTACTTCTCTCTGTTATGATGTCTCTCAGGTCTTTACTTCTCTCTGTTATGATGTCACTCCTCTTCACTTCTCTCTGTTATGATGTCACTCAGGTCTTTATTTCTCTTTGTTATGATGTCACTCAGGTCTTTATTTCTCTTTGTTATGATGTCACTCAGGTCTTTATTTCTCTCTGTTATGATGTCTCTCAGGTCTTTACTTCTCTCTGTTATGATGTCACTCCTCTTCACTTCTCTCTGTTATGATGTCACTCAGGTCTTTGCTTCTCTCTGTTATGATGTCACTCAGGTCTTTATTTCTCATTGTTATGATGTCACTCAGGTCTTTATTTCTCTTTGTTATGATGTCACTCAGGTCTTTATTTCTCTCTGTTATGATGTCACTCAGGTCTTTACTTCTCTCTGTTATGATGTCACTCAGGTCTTTATTTCTCTTTGTTATGATGTCACTCAGGTCTTTACTTCTCTCTGTTATGATGTCACTCAGGTCTTTACTTTTCTCTGTTATGATGTCACTCCTCTTTACTTCTCTTTGTTATGATGTCACTCCTCTTTACTTCTCTCTGTTATGATGTCACTCAGGTCTTTATTTCTCTTTGTTATGATGTCACTCAGGTCTTTACTTCTCTCTGTTATGATGTCACTCAGGTCTTTACTTCTCTCTGTTATGATGTCACTCAGGTCTTTATTTCTCTTTGTTATGATGTCACTCAGGTCTTTACTTCTCTCTGTTATGATGTCACTCAGGTCTTTACTTTTCTCTGTTATGATGTCACTCCTCTTTACTTCTCTTTGTTATGATGTCACTCCTCTTTACTTCTCTCTGTTATGATGTCACTCAGGTCTTTATTTCTCTTTGTTATGATGTCACTCAGGTCTTTACTTCTCTCTGTTATGATGTCACTCAGGTCTTTACTTCTCTCTGTTATGATGTCACTCAGGTCTTTATTTCTCTTTGTTATGATGTCACTCAGGTCTTTACTTCTCTCTGTTATGATGTCACTCAGGTCTTTACTTTTCACTGTTATGATGTCACTCCTCTTTACTTCTCTCTGTTATGATGTCACTCAGGTCTTTACTTCTCTCTGTTATGATGTCACTCCTCTTCACTTCTCTCTGTTATGATGTCACTCAGGTCTTTACTTCTCTCTGTTATGATGTCACTCAGGTCTTTACTTCTCTTTGTTATGATGTCACTCCTCTTTACTTCTCTCTGTTATGATGTCACTCCTCTTTTCTTCTCTCTGTTATGATGTCACTCAGGTCTTTCCTTCTCTCTGTTATGATGTCACTCCTCTTCACTTCTCTCTGTTATGATGTCACTCAGGTCTTTATTTCTCTTTGTTATGATGTCACTCAGGTCTTTACTTCTCTCTGTTATGATGTCACTCAGGTCTTTATTTCTCTTTGTTATGATGTCACTCAGGTCTTTATTTCTCTTTGTTATGATGTCACTCAGGTCTTTATTTCTCTCTGTTATGATGTCACTCAGGTCTTTATTTCTCTTTGTTATGATGTCACTCAGGTCTTTACTTCTCTCTGTTATGATGTCTCTCAGGTCTTTACTTCTCTCTGTTATGATGTCACTCCTCTTCACTTCTCTCTGTTATGATGTCACTCAGGTCTTTATTTCTCTTTGTTATGATGTCACTCAGGTCTTTATTTCTCTTTGTTATGATGTCACTCAGGTCTTTATTTCTCTCTGTTATGATGTCTCTCAGGTCTTTACTTCTCTCTGTTATGATGTCACTCCTCTTCACTTCTCTCTGTTATGATGTCACTCAGGTCTTTGCTTCTCTCTGTTATGATGTCACTCAGGTCTTTATTTCTCATTGTTATGATGTCACTCAGGTCTTTATTTCTCTTTGTTATGATGTCACTCAGGTCTTTATTTCTCTCTGTTATGATGTCACTCAGGTCTTTGCTTCTCTCTGTTATGATGTCACTCAGGTCTTTATTTCTCTTTGTTATGATGTCACTCAGGTCTTTACTTCTCTCTGTTATGATGTCACTCAGGTCTTTATTTCTCTTTGTTATGATGTCACTCAGGTCTTTATTTCTCTTTGTTATGATGTCACTCAGGTCTTTACTTCTCTCTGTTATGATGTCTCTCAGGTCTTTACTTCTCTCTGTTATGATGTCACTCCTCTTCACTTCTCTCTGTTATGATGTCACTCAGGTCTTTATTTCTCTTTGTTATGATGTCACTCAGGTCTTTATTTCTCTTTGTTATGATGTCACTCAGGTCTTTATTTCTCTCTGTTATGATGTCTCTCAGGTCTTTACTTCTCTCTGTTATGATGTCACTCCTCTTCACTTCTCTCTGTTATGATGTCACTCAGGTCTTTGCTTCTCTCTGTTATGATGTCACTCAGGTCTTTATTTCTCATTGTTATGATGTCACTCAGGTCTTTATTTCTCTTTGTTATGATGTCACTCAGGTCTTTATTTCTCTCTGTTATGATGTCACTCAGGTCTTTACTTCTCTCTGTTATGATGTCACTCAGGTCTTTATTTCTCTTTGTTATGATGTCACTCAGGTCTTTACTTCTCTCTGTTATGATGTCACTCAGGTCTTTACTTTTCTCTGTTATGATGTCACTCCTCTTTACTTCTCTTTGTTATGATGTCACTCCTCTTTACTTCTCTCTGTTATGATGTCACTCAGGTCTTTATTTCTCTTTGTTATGATGTCACTCAGGTCTTTACTTCTCTCTGTTATGATGTCACTCAGGTCTTTACTTCTCTCTGTTATGATGTCACTCAGGTCTTTATTTCTCTTTGTTATGATGTCACTCAGGTCTTTACTTCTCTCTGTTATGATGTCACTCAGGTCTTTACTTTTCACTGTTATGATGTCACTCCTCTTTACTTCTCTCTGTTATGATGTCACTCAGGTCTTTACTTCTCTCTGTTATGATGTCACTCCTCTTCACTTCTCTCTGTTATGATGTCACTCAGGTCTTTATTTCTCTTTGTTATGATGTTACTCAGGTCTTTACTTCTCTCTGTTATGATGTCTCTCAGGTCTTTACTTCTCTCTGTTATGATGTCACTCCTCTTCACTTCTCTCTGTTATGATGTCACTCCTCTTCACTTCTCTCTGTTATGATGTCACTCAGGTCTTTACTTCTCTTTGTTATGATGTCACTCCTCTTTACTTCTCTCTGTTATGATGTCACTCAGGTCTTTACTTTTCTCTGTTATGATGTCACTCAGGTCTTTATTTCTCTTTGTTATGATGTCACTCAGGTCTTTACTTCTCTCTGTTATGATGTCACTCAGGTCTTTATTTCTCTTTGTTATGATGTCACTCAGGTCTTTATTTCTCTTTGTTATGATGTCACTCAGGTCTTTACTTCTCTCTGTTATGATGTCTCTCAGGTCTTTACTTCTCTCTGTTATGATGTCACTCCTCTTCACTTCTCTCTGTTATGATGTCACTCAGGTCTTTATTTCTCTTTGTTATGATGTCACTCAGGTCTTTATTTCTCTTTGTTATGATGTCACTCAGGTCTTTATTTCTCTCTGTTATGATGTCTCTCAGGTCTTTACTTCTCTCTGTTATGATGTCACTCCTCTTCACTTCTCTCTGTTATGATGTCACTCAGGTCTTTGCTTCTCTCTGTTATGATGTCACTCAGGTCTTTATTTCTCTTTGTTATGATGTCACTCAGGTCTTTATTTCTCTCTGTTATGATGTCTCTCAGGTCTTTACTTCTCTCTGTTATGATGTCACTCCTCTTCACTTCTCTCTGTTATGATGTCACTCAGGTCTTTATTTCTCTCTGTTATGATGTCACTCAGGTCTTTACTTCTCTCTGTTATGATGTCACTCAGGTCTTTATTTCTCTTTGTTATGATGTCACTCAGGTCTTTACTTCTCTCTGTTATGATGTCACTCAGGTCTTTACTTTTCTCTGTTATGATGTCACTCCTCTTTACTTCTCTTTGTTATGATGTCACTCCTCTTTACTTCTCTCTGTTATGATGTCACTCAGGTCTTTATTTCTCTTTGTTATGATGTCACTCAGGTCTTTACTTCTCTCTGTTATGATGTCACTCAGGTCTTTACTTCTCTCTGTTATGATGTCACTCAGGTCTTTATTTCTCTTTGTTATGATGTCACTCAGGTCTTTACTTCTCTCTGTTATGATGTCACTCAGGTCTTTACTTTTCACTGTTATGATGTCACTCCTCTTTACTTCTCTCTGTTATGATGTCACTCAGGTCTTTACTTCTCTCTGTTATGATGTCACTCCTCTTCACTTCTCTCTGTTATGATGTCACTCAGGTCTTTACTTCTCTCTGTTATGATGTCACTCAGGTCTTTACTTCTCTTTGTTATGATGTCACTCCTCTTTACTTCTCTCTGTTATGATGTCACTCCTCTTTTCTTCTCTCTGTTATGATGTCACTCAGGTCTTTCCTTCTCTCTGTTATGATGTCACTCCTCTTCACTTCTCTCTGTTATGATGTCACTCAGGTCTTTATTTCTCTTTGTTATGATGTCACTCAGGTCTTTACTTCTCTCTGTTATGATGTCACTCAGGTCTTTATTTCTCTTTGTTATGATGTCACTCAGGTCTTTATTTCTCTTTGTTATGATGTCACTCAGGTCTTTATTTCTCTCTGTTATGATGTCACTCAGGTCTTTACTTCTCTCTGTTATGATGTCACTCAGGTCTTTACTTCTCTTTGTTATGATGTCACTCCTCTTTACTTCTCTCTGTTATGATGTCACTCAGGTCTTTCCTTCTCTCTGTTATGATGTCACTCCTCTTCACTTCTCTCTGTTATGATGTCACTCAGGTCTTTATTTCTCTTTGTTATGATGTCACTCAGGTATTTATTTCTCTTTGTTATGATGTCACTCAGGTCTTTACTTCTCTCTGTTATGATGTCTCTCAGGTCTTTATTTCTCTCTGTTATGATGTCACTCAGGTCTTTATTTCTCTCTGTTATGATGTCACTCAGGTCTTTACTTCTCTCTGTTATGATGTCACTCCTCTTCACTTCTCTCTGTTATGATGTCACTCAGGTCTTTACTTCTCTCTGTTATGATGTCACTCAGGTCTTTATTTCTCTTTGTTATGATGTCACTCAGGTCTTTATTTCTCTTTGTTATGATGTCACTCAGGTCTTTATTTCTCTCTGTTATGATGTCACTCAGGTATTTATTTCTCTTTGTTATGATGTCACTCAGGTCTTTATTTCTCTTTGTTATGATGTCACTCAGGTATTTATTTCTCTTTGTTATGATGTCACTCAGGTCTTTACTTCTCTCTGTTATGATGTCTCTCAGGTCTTTACTTCTCTCTGTTATGATGTCACTCAGGTCTTTACTTCTCTCTGTTATGATGTCTCTCAGGTCTTTACTTCTCTCTGTTATGATGTCACTCCTCTTCACTTCTCTCTGTTATGATGTCACTCCTCTTCACTTCTCTCTGTTATGATGTCACTCAGGTCTTTACTTCTCTTTGTTATGATGTCACTCCTCTTTACTTCTCTCTGTTATGATGTCACTCAGGTCTTTACTTTTCTCTGTTATGATGTCACTCAGGTCTTTATTTCTCTTTGTTATGATGTCACTCAGGTCTTTACTTCTCTCTGTTATGATGTCACTCAGGTCTTTATTTCTCTTTGTTATGATGTCACTCAGGTCTTTATTTCTCTTTGTTATGATGTCACTCAGGTCTTTACTTCTCTCTGTTATGATGTCTCTCAGGTCTTTACTTCTCTCTGTTATGATGTCACTCCTCTTCACTTCTCTCTGTTATGATGTCACTCAGGTCTTTATTTCTCTTTGTTATGATGTCACTCAGGTCTTTATTTCTCTTTGTTATGATGTCACTCAGGTCTTTATTTCTCTCTGTTATGATGTCTCTCAGGTCTTTACTTCTCTCTGTTATGATGTCACTCCTCTTCACTTCTCTCTGTTATGATGTCACTCAGGTCTTTGCTTCTCTCTGTTATGATGTCACTCAGGTCTTTATTTCTCATTGTTATGATGTCACTCAGGTCTTTATTTCTCTTTGTTATGATGTCACTCAGGTCTTTATTTCTCTCTGTTATGATGTCACTCAGGTCTTTACTTCTCTCTGTTATGATGTCACTCAGGTCTTTATTTCTCTTTGTTATGATGTCACTCAGGTCTTTACTTCTCTCTGTTATGATGTCACTCAGGTCTTTACTTTTCTCTGTTATGATGTCACTCCTCTTTACTTCTCTTTGTTATGATGTCACTCCTCTTTACTTCTCTCTGTTATGATGTCACTCAGGTCTTTATTTCTCTTTGTTATGATGTCACTCAGGTCTTTACTTCTCTCTGTTATGATGTCACTCAGGTCTTTATTTCTCTTTGTTATGATGTCACTCAGGTCTTTATTTCTCTTTGTTATGATGTCACTCAGGTCTTTATTTCTCTCTGTTATGATGTCACTCAGGTCTTTACTTCTCTCTGTTATGATGTCACTCAGGTCTTTACTTCTCTTTGTTATGATGTCACTCCTCTTTACTTCTCTCTGTTATGATGTCACTCAGGTCTTTCCTTCTCTCTGTTATGATGTCACTCCTCTTCACTTCTCTCTGTTATGATGTCACTCAGGTCTTTATTTCTCTTTGTTATGATGTCACTCAGGTATTTATTTCTCTTTGTTATGATGTCACTCAGGTCTTTACTTCTCTCTGTTATGATGTCTCTCAGGTCTTTATTTCTCTCTGTTATGATGTCACTCAGGTCTTTATTTCTCTCTGTTATGATGTCACTCAGGTCTTTACTTCTCTCTGTTATGATGTCACTCCTCTTCACTTCTCTCTGTTATGATGTCACTCAGGTCTTTACTTCTCTCTGTTATGATGTCACTCAGGTCTTTATTTCTCATTGTTATGATGTCACTCAGGTCTTTATTTCTCTTTGTTATGATGTCACTCAGGTCTTTATTTCTCTCTGTTATGATGTCACTCAGGTATTTATTTCTCTTTGTTATGATGTCACTCAGGTCTTTATTTCTCTTTGTTATGATGTCACTCAGGTATTTATTTCTCTTTGTTATGATGTCACTCAGGTCTTTACTTCTCTCTGTTATGATGTCACTCAGGTCTTTATTTCTCTTTGTTATGATGTTACTCAGGTCTTTACTTCTCTCTGTTATGATGTCTCTCAGGTCTTTACTTCTCTCTGTTATGATGTCACTCCTCTTCACTTCTCTCTGTTATGATGTCACTCCTCTTCACTTCTCTCTGTTATGATGTCACTCAGGTCTTTACTTCTCTTTGTTATGATGTCACTCCTCTTTACTTCTCTCTGTTATGATGTCACTCAGGTCTTTACTTTTCTCTGTTATGATGTCACTCAGGTCTTTATTTCTCTTTGTTATGATGTCACTCAGGTCTTTACTTCTCTCTGTTATGATGTCACTCCTCTTCACTTCTCTCTGTTATGATGTCACTCCTCTTCACTTTTCTCTGTTATGATGTCACTCAGGTCTTTACTTCTCTCTGTTATGATCTCTCAGGTCTTTACTTTTCTCTGTTATGATGTCACTCAGGTCTTTATTTCTCTTTGTTATGATGTCACTCAGGTCTTTACTTCTCTCTGTTATGATGTCACTCAGGTCTTTATTTCTCTTTGTTATGATGTCACTCAGGTCTTTACTTCTCTCTGTTATGATGTCACTCAGGTCTTTATTTCTCTTTGTTATGATGTCACTCAGGTCTTTATTTCTCTCTGTTATGATGTCACTCAGGTCTTTATTTCTCTCTGTTATGATGTCACTCAGGTCTTTACTTCTCTCTGTTATGATGTCACTCAGGTCTTTACTTCTCTTTGTTATGATGTCACTCCTCTTTACTTCTCTCTGTTATGATGTCACTCAGGTCTTTATTTCTCTTTGTTATGATGTCACTCAGGTCTTTACTTCTCACTGTTATGATGTCACTCAGGTCTTTACTTCTCTTTGTTATGATGTCACTCCTCTTCACTTCTCTCTGTTATGATGTCACTCAGGTCTTTACTTCTCATTGTTATGATGTCACTCAGGTCTTTATTTCTCTTTGTTATGATGTCACTCAGGTCTTTATTTCTCTCTGTTATGATGTCACTCAGGTCTTTACTTCTCTCTGTTATGATGTCACTCAGGTCTTTATTTCTCTTTGTTATGATGTCACTCAGGTCTTTACTTCTCTCTGTTATGATGTCACTCAGGTCTTTACTTTTCTCTGTTATGATGTCACTCCTCTTTACTTCTCTCTGTTATGATGTCACTCAGGTCTTTACTTCTCTTTGTTATGATGTCACTCCTCTTTACTTCTCTCTGTTATGATGTCACTCAGGTCTTTATTTCTCTTTGTTATGATGTCACTCAGGTCTTTATTTCTCTCTGTTATGATGTCACTCAGGTCTTTACTTCTCTTTGTTATGATGTCACTCCTCTTTACTTCTCTCTGTTATGATGTCACTCAGGTCTTTACTTCTCTTTGTTATGATGTCACTCCTCTTTACTTCTCTCTGTTATGATGTCACTCAGGTCTTTACTTCTCTTTGTTATGATGTCACTCCTCTTTACTTCTCTCTGTTATGATGTCACTCAGGTCTTTATTTCTCATTGTTATGATGTCACTCAGGTCTTTATTTCTCTTTGTTATGATGTCACTCAGGTATTTATTTCTCTTTGTTATGATGTCACTCAGGTCTTTACTTCTCTCTGTTATGATGTCACTCAGGTCTTTATTTCTCTTTGTTATGATGTTACTCAGGTCTTTACTTCTCTCTGTTATGATGTCTCTCAGGTCTTTACTTCTCTCTGTTATGATGTCACTCCTCTTCACTTCTCTCTGTTATGATGTCACTCCTCTTCACTTCTCTCTGTTATGATGTCACTCAGGTCTTTACTTCTCTTTGTTATGATGTCACTCCTCTTTACTTCTCTCTGTTATGATGTCACTCAGGTCTTTACTTTTCTCTGTTATGATGTCACTCAGGTCTTTATTTCTCTTTGTTATGATGTCACTCCTCTTCACTTCTCTCTGTTATGATGTCACTCAGGTCTTTACTTCTCATTGTTATGATGTCACTCAGGTCTTTATTTCTCTTTGTTATGATGTCACTCAGGTCTTTATTTCTCTCTGTTATGATGTCACTCAGGTCTTTACTTCTCTCTGTTATGATGTCACTCAGGTCTTTATTTCTCTTTGTTATGATGTCACTCAGGTCTTTACTTCTCTCTGTTATGATGTCACTCAGGTCTTTACTTTTCTCTGTTATGATGTCACTCCTCTTTACTTCTCTCTGTTATGATGTCACTCAGGTCTTTACTTCTCTTTGTTATGATGTCACTCCTCTTTACTTCTCTCTGTTATGATGTCACTCAGGTCTTTATTTCTCTTTGTTATGATGTCACTCAGGTCTTTACTTCTCTCTGTTATGATGTCACTCAGGTCTTTACTTCTCTCTGTTATGATGTCACTCAGGTCTTTATTTCTCTTTGTTATGATGTCACTCAGGTCTTTATTTCTCTTTGTTATGATGTCACTCAGGTCTTTACTTCTCTCTGTTATGATGTCTCTCAGGTCTTTACTTCTCTCTGTTATGATGTCACTCCTCTTCACTTCTCTCTGTTATGATGTCACTCAGGTCTTTATTTCTCTTTGTTATGATGTCACTCAGGTCTTTATTTCTCTTTGTTATGATGTCACTCAGGTCTTTACTTCTCTCTGTTATGATGTCACTCAGGTCTTTATTTCTCTTTGTTATGATGTCACTCAGGTCTTTATTTCTCTTTGTTATGATGTCACTCAGGTCTTTACTTCTCTCTGTTATGATGTCTCTCAGGTCTTTACTTCTCTCTGTTATGATGTCACTCCTCTTCACTTCTCTCTGTTATGATGTCACTCAGGTCTTTACTTCTCTCTGTTATGATGTCACTCAGGTCTTTATTTCTCTTTGTTATGATGTCACTCAGGTCTTTACTTCTCTCTGTTATGATGTCACTCAGGTCTTTACTTTTCACTGTTATGATGTCACTCCTCTTTACTTCTCTCTGTTATGATGTCACTCAGGTCTTTACTTCTCTCTGTTATGATGTCACTCCTCTTCACTTCTCTCTGTTATGATGTCACTCAGGTCTTTACTTCTCTCTGTTATGATGTCACTCAGGTCTTTACTTCTCTTTGTTATGATGTCACTCCTCTTTACTTCTCTCTGTTATGATGTCACTCCTCTTTTCTTCTCTCTGTTATGATGTCACTCAGGT
The DNA here is from genome assembly GCF_963584025.1 of Labrus mixtus. Classification (NCBI taxonomy): domain Eukaryota; kingdom Metazoa; phylum Chordata; class Actinopteri; order Labriformes; family Labridae; genus Labrus; species Labrus mixtus. Next base: position 145,408 of record NW_026870288.1, read on the forward strand.
CTTTCCTTCTCTCTGTTATGATGTCACTCCTCTTCACTTCTCTCTGTTATGATGTCACTCAGGTCTTTACTTCTCTCTGTTATGATGTCACTCAGGTCTTTATTTCTCTTTGTTATGATGTCACTCAGGTCTTTACTTCTCTCTGTTATGATGTCACTCAGGTCTTTATTTCTCTTTGTTATGATGTCACTCAGGTCTTTATTTCTCTTTGTTATGATGTCACTCAGGTCTTTATTTCTCTCTGTTATGATGTCACTCAGGTCTTTACTTCTCTCTGTTATGATGTCACTCAGGTCTTTACTTCTCTTTGTTATGATGTCACTCCTCTTTACTTCTCTCTGTTATGATGTCACTCAGGTCTTTCCTTCTCTCTGTTATGATGTCACTCAGGTCTTTATTTCTCTTTGTTATGATGTCACTCAGGTATTTATTTCTCTTTGTTATGATGTCACTCAGGTCTTTACTTCTCTCTGTTATGATGTCTCTCAGGTCTTTATTTCTCTCTGTTATGATGTCACTCAGGTCTTTATTTCTCTCTGTTATGATGTCACTCAGGTCTTTACTTCTCTCTGTTATGATGTCACTCCTCTTCACTTCTCTCTGTTATGATGTCACTCAGGTCTTTACTTCTCATTGTTATGATGTCACTCAGGTCTTTATTTCTCTTTGTTATGATGTCACTCAGGTCTTTATTTCTCTCTGTTATGATGTCACTCAGGTCTTTACTTCTCTCTGTTATGATGTCACTCAGGTCTTTATTTCTCTTTGTTATGATGTCACTCAGGTCTTTACTTCTCTCTGTTATGATGTCACTCAGGTCTTTACTTTTCTCTGTTATGATGTCACTCCTCTTTACTTCTCTCTGTTATGATGTCACTCAGGTCTTTACTTCTCTTTGTTATGATGTCACTCCTCTTTACTTCTCTCTGTTATGATGTCACTCAGGTCTTTATTTCTCTTTGTTATGATGTCACTCAGGTCTTTATTTCTCTCTGTTATGATGTCACTCAGGTCTTTACTTCTCTTTGTTATGATGTCACTCCTCTTTACTTCTCTCTGTTATGATGTCACTCAGGTCTTTACTTCTCTTTGTTATGATGTCACTCCTCTTTACTTCTCTCTGTTATGATGTCACTCAGGTCTTTACTTCTCTTTGTTATGATGTCACTCCTCTTTACTTCTCTCTGTTATGATGTCACTCAGGTCTTTATTTCTCATTGTTATGATGTCACTCAGGTCTTTATTTCTCTTTGTTATGATGTCACTCAGGTATTTATTTCTCTTTGTTATGATGTCACTCAGGTCTTTACTTCTCTCTGTTATGATGTCACTCAGGTCTTTATTTCTCTTTGTTATGATGTTACTCAGGTCTTTACTTCTCTCTGTTATGATGTCTCTCAGGTCTTTACTTCTCTCTGTTATGATGTCACTCCTCTTCACTTCTCTCTGTTATGATGTCACTCCTCTTCACTTCTCTCTGTTATGATGTCACTCAGGTCTTTACTTCTCTTTGTTATGATGTCACTCCTCTTTACTTCTCTCTGTTATGATGTCACTCAGGTCTTTACTTTTCTCTGTTATGATGTCACTCAGGTCTTTATTTCTCTTTGTTATGATGTCACTCCTCTTCACTTCTCTCTGTTATGATGTCACTCAGGTCTTTACTTCTCATTGTTATGATGTCACTCAGGTCTTTATTTCTCTTTGTTATGATGTCACTCAGGTCTTTATTTCTCTCTGTTATGATGTCACTCAGGTCTTTACTTCTCTCTGTTATGATGTCACTCAGGTCTTTATTTCTCTTTGTTATGATGTCACTCAGGTCTTTACTTCTCTCTGTTATGATGTCACTCAGGTCTTTACTTTTCTCTGTTATGATGTCACTCCTCTTTACTTCTCTCTGTTATGATGTCACTCAGGTCTTTACTTCTCTTTGTTATGATGTCACTCCTCTTTACTTCTCTCTGTTATGATGTCACTCAGGTCTTTATTTCTCTTTGTTATGATGTCACTCAGGTCTTTACTTCTCTCTGTTATGATGTCACTCAGGTCTTTACTTCTCTCTGTTATGATGTCACTCAGGTCTTTATTTCTCTTTGTTATGATGTCACTCAGGTCTTTATTTCTCTTTGTTATGATGTCACTCAGGTCTTTACTTCTCTCTGTTATGATGTCTCTCAGGTCTTTACTTCTCTCTGTTATGATGTCACTCCTCTTCACTTCTCTCTGTTATGATGTCACTCAGGTCTTTATTTCTCTTTGTTATGATGTCACTCAGGTCTTTATTTCTCTTTGTTATGATGTCACTCAGGTCTTTACTTCTCTCTGTTATGATGTCACTCAGGTCTTTATTTCTCTTTGTTATGATGTCACTCAGGTCTTTATTTCTCTTTGTTATGATGTCACTCAGGTCTTTACTTCTCTCTGTTATGATGTCTCTCAGGTCTTTACTTCTCTCTGTTATGATGTCACTCCTCTTCACTTCTCTCTGTTATGATGTCACTCAGGTCTTTACTTCTCTCTGTTATGATGTCACTCAGGTCTTTATTTCTCTTTGTTATGATGTCACTCAGGTCTTTACTTCTCTCTGTTATGATGTCACTCAGGTCTTTACTTTTCACTGTTATGATGTCACTCCTCTTTACTTCTCTCTGTTATGATGTCACTCAGGTCTTTACTTCTCTCTGTTATGATGTCACTCCTCTTCACTTCTCTCTGTTATGATGTCACTCAGGTCTTTACTTCTCTCTGTTATGATGTCACTCAGGTCTTTACTTCTCTTTGTTATGATGTCACTCCTCTTTACTTCTCTCTGTTATGATGTCACTCCTCTTTTCTTCTCTCTGTTATGATGTCACTCAGGTCTTTCCTTCTCTCTGTTATGATGTCACTCCTCTTCACTTCTCTCTGTTATGATGTCACTCAGGTCTTTACTTCTCTCTGTTATGATGTCACTCAGGTCTTTATTTCTCTTTGTTATGATGTCACTCAGGTCTTTACTTCTCTCTGTTATGATGTCACTCAGGTCTTTATTTCTCTTTGTTATGATGTCACTCAGGTCTTTATTTCTCTTTGTTATGATGTCACTCAGGTCTTTATTTCTCTCTGTTATGATGTCACTCAGGTCTTTACTTCTCTCTGTTATGATGTCACTCAGGTCTTTACTTCTCTTTGTTATGATGTCACTCCTCTTTACTTCTCTCTGTTATGATGTCACTCAGGTCTTTCCTTCTCTCTGTTATGATGTCACTCAGGTCTTTATTTCTCTTTGTTATGATGTCACTCAGGTATTTATTTCTCTTTGTTATGATGTCACTCAGGTCTTTACTTCTCTCTGTTATGATGTCTCTCAGGTCTTTATTTCTCTCTGTTATGATGTCACTCAGGTCTTTATTTCTCTCTGTTATGATGTCACTCAGGTCTTTACTTCTCTCTGTTATGATGTCACTCCTCTTCACTTCTCTCTGTTATGATGTCACTCAGGTCTTTACTTCTCTCTGTTATGATGTCACTCAGGTCTTTATTTCTCATTGTTATGATGTCACTCAGGTCTTTATTTCTCTTTGTTATGATGTCACTCAGGTCTTTATTTCTCTCTGTTATGATGTCACTCAGGTATTTATTTCTCTTTGTTATGATGTCACTCAGGTCTTTATTTCTCTTTGTTATGATGTCACTCAGGTATTTATTTCTCTTTGTTATGATGTCACTCAGGTCTTTACTTCTCTCTGTTATGATGTCACTCAGGTCTTTATTTCTCTTTGTTATGATGTTACTCAGGTCTTTACTTCTCTCTGTTATGATGTCACTCAGGTCTTTATTTCTCTTTGTTATGATGTCACTCAGGTCTTTATTTCTCTCTGTTATGATGTCACTCAGGTCTTTATTTCTCTCTGTTATGATGTCACTCAGGTCTTTACTTCTCTCTGTTATGATGTCACTCAGGTCTTTACTTCTCTTTGTTATGATGTCACTCCTCTTTACTTCTCTCTGTTATGATGTCACTCAGGTCTTTATTTCTCTTTGTTATGATGTCACTCAGGTCTTTACTTCTCACTGTTATGATGTCACTCAGGTCTTTACTTCTCTTTGTTATGATGTCACTCCTCTTCACTTCTCTCTGTTATGATGTCACTCAGGTCTTTACTTCTCATTGTTATGATGTCACTCAGGTCTTTATTTCTCTTTGTTATGATGTCACTCAGGTCTTTATTTCTCTCTGTTATGATGTCACTCAGGTCTTTACTTCTCTCTGTTATGATGTCACTCAGGTCTTTATTTCTCTTTGTTATGATGTCACTCAGGTCTTTACTTCTCTCTGTTATGATGTCACTCAGGTCTTTACTTTTCTCTGTTATGATGTCACTCCTCTTTACTTCTCTCTGTTATGATGTCACTCAGGTCTTTACTTCTCTTTGTTATGATGTCACTCCTCTTTACTTCTCTCTGTTATGATGTCACTCAGGTCTTTATTTCTCTTTGTTATGATGTCACTCAGGTCTTTATTTCTCTCTGTTATGATGTCACTCCTCTTTACTTCTCTCTGTTATGATGTCACTCAGGTCTTTACTTCTCTTTGTTATGATGTCACTCCTCTTTACTTCTCTCTGTTATGATGTCACTCAGGTCTTTACTTCTCTTTGTTATGATGTCACTCCTCTTTACTTCTCTCTGTTATGATGTCACTCAGGTCTTTACTTCTCTTTGTTATGATGTCACTCCTCTTCACTTCTCTCTGTTATGATGTCACTCCTCTTCACTTCTCTCTGTTATGATGTCACTCAGGTCTTTACTTCTCTTTGTTATGATGTCACTCCTCTTTACTTCTCTCTGTTATGATGTCACTCAGGTCTTTACTTTTCTCTGTTATGATGTCACTCAGGTCTTTATTTCTCTTTGTTATGATGTCACTCAGGTCTTTACTTCTCTCTGTTATGATGTCACTCCTCTTCACTTCTCTCTGTTATGATGTCACTCCTCTTCACTTCTCTCTGTTATGATGTCACTCAGGTCTTTATTTCTCTTTGTTATGATGTCACTCAGGTATTTATTTCTCTTTGTTATGATGTCACTCAGGTCTTTACTTCTCTCTGTTATGATCTGTCAGGTCTTTACTTTTCTCTGTTATGATGTCACTCAGGTCTTTATTTCTCTTTGTTATGATGTCACTCAGGTCTTTACTTCTCTCTGTTATGATGTCACTCAGGTCTTTATTTCTCTTTGTTATGATGTCACTCAGGTCTTTACTTCTCTCTGTTATGATGTCACTCAGGTCTTTATTTCTCTTTGTTATGATGTCACTCAGGTCTTTATTTCTCTCTGTTATGATGTCACTCAGGTCTTTATTTCTCTCTGTTATGATGTCACTCAGGTCTTTACTTCTCTCTGTTATGATGTCACTCAGGTCTTTACTTCTCTTTGTTATGATGTCACTCCTCTTTACTTCTCTCTGTTATGATGTCACTCAGGTCTTTATTTCTCTTTGTTATGATGTCACTCAGGTCTTTACTTCTCACTGTTATGATGTCACTCAGGTCTTTACTTCTCTTTGTTATGATGTCACTCTTCTTCACTTCTCTCTGTTATGATGTCACTCAGGTCTTTACTTCTCATTGTTATGATGTCACTCAGGTCTTTATTTCTCTTTGTTATGATGTCACTCAGGTCTTTATTTCTCTCTGTTATGATGTCACTCAGGTCTTTACTTCTCTCTGTTATGATGTCACTCAGGTCTTTATTTCTCTTTGTTATGATGTCACTCAGGTCTTTACTTCTCTCTGTTATGATGTCACTCAGGTCTTTACTTTTCTCTGTTATGATGTCACTCCTCTTTACTTCTCTCTGTTATGATGTCACTCAGGTCTTTACTTCTCTTTGTTATGATGTCACTCCTCTTTACTTCTCTCTGTTATGATGTCACTCAGGTCTTTATTTCTCTTTGTTATGATGTCACTCAGGTCTTTACTTCTCTCTGTTATGATGTCACTCAGGTCTTCACTTCTCTCTGTTATGATGTCACTCAGGTCTTTATTTCTCTTTGTTATGATGTCACTCAGGTCTTTATTTCTCTTTGTTATGATGTCACTCAGGTCTTTACTTCTCTCTGTTATGATGTCACTCAGGTCTTTATTTCTCTTTGTTATGATGTCACTCAGGTCTTTATTTCTCTTTGTTATGATGTCACTCAGGTCTTTACTTCTCTCTGTTATGATGTCTCTCAGGTCTTTACTTCTCTCTGTTATGATGTCACTCCTCTTCACTTCTCTCTGTTATGATGTCACTCAGGTCTTTACTTCTCTCTGTTATGATGTCACTCAGGTCTTTATTTCTCTTTGTTATGATGTCACTCAGGTCTTTACTTCTCTCTGTTATGATGTCACTCAGGTCTTTACTTTTCACTGTTATGATGTCACTCCTCTTTACTTCTCTCTGTTATGATGTCACTCCTCTTCACTTCTCTCTGTTATGATGTCACTCAGGTCTTTATTTCTCTTTGTTATGATGTCACTCAGGTCTTTACTTCTCTCTGTTATGATGTCACTCAGGTCTTTATTTCTCTTTGTTATGATGTCACTCAGGTCTTTATTTCTCTTTGTTATGATGTCACTCAGGTCTTTATTTCTCTCTGTTATGATGTCACTCAGGTCTTTACTTCTCTCTGTTATGATGTCACTCAGGTCTTTACTTCTCTTTGTTATGATGTCACTCCTCTTTACTTCTCTCTGTTATGATGTCACTCAGGTCTTTCCTTCTCTCTGTTATGATGTCACTCAGGTCTTTATTTCTCTTTGTTATGATGTCACTCAGGTATTTATTTCTCTTTGTTATGATGTCACTCAGGTCTTTACTTCTCTCTGTTATGATGTCTCTCAGGTCTTTATTTCTCTCTGTTATGATGTCACTCAGGTCTTTATTTCTCTCTGTTATGATGTCACTCAGGTCTTTACTTCTCTCTGTTATGATGTCTCTCAGGTCTTTATTTCTCTCTGTTATGATGTCACTCAGGTCTTTATTTCTCTCTGTTATGATGTCACTCAGGTCTTTACTTCTCTCTGTTATGATGTCACTCCTCTTCACTTCTCTCTGTTATGATGTCACTCAGGTCTTTACTTCTCTCTGTTATGATGTCACTCAGGTCTTTATTTCTCATTGTTATGATGTCACTCAGGTCTTTATTTCTCTTTGTTATGATGTCACTCAGGTCTTTATTTCTCTCTGTTATGATGTCACTCAGGTATTTATTTCTCTTTGTTATGATGTCACTCAGGTCTTTATTTCTCTTTGTTATGATGTCACTCAGGTATTTATTTCTCTTTGTTATGATGTCACTCAGGTCTTTACTTCTCTCTGTTATGATGTCACTCAGGTCTTTATTTCTCTTTGTTATGATGTTACTCAGGTCTTTACTTCTCTCTGTTATGATGTCTCTCAGGTCTTTACTTCTCTCTGTTATGATGTCACTCCTCCACTTCTCTCTGTTATGATGTCACTCAGGTCTTTACTTCTCTTTGTTATGATGTCACTCCTCTTTACTTCTCTCTGTTATGATGTCACTCAGGTCTTTACTTTTCTCTGTTATGATGTCACTCAGGTCTTTATTTCTCTTTGTTATGATGTCACTCAGGTCTTTACTTCTCTCTGTTATGATGTCACTCCTCTTCACTTCTCTCTGTTATGATGTCACTCCTCTTCACTTCTCTCTGTTATGATGTCACTCAGGTCTTTATTTCTCTTTGTTATGATGTCACTCAGGTATTTATTTCTCTTTGTTATGATGTCACTCAGGTCTTTACTTCTCTCTGTTATGATCTCTCTCAGGTCTTTACTTTTCTCTGTTATGATGTCACTCAGGTCTTTATTTCTCTTTGTTATGATGTCACTCAGGTCTTTACTTCTCTCTGTTATGATGTCACTCAGGTCTTTATTTCTCTTTGTTATGATGTCACTCAGGTCTTTACTTCTCTCTGTTATGATGTCACTCAGGTCTTTATTTCTCTTTGTTATGATGTCACTCAGGTCTTTATTTCTCTTTGTTATGATGTCACTCAGGTCTTTACTTCTCTCTGTTATGATGTCACTCCTCTTCACTTCTGTCTGTTATGATGTCACTCAGGTCTTTACTTTTCTCTGTTATGATGTCACTCCTCTTCACTTCTCTCTGTTATGATGTCACTCCTCTTCACTTCTCTCTGTTATGATGTCACTCCTCTTCACTTCTCTGTTATGATGTCACTCAGGTCTTTATTTCTCTCTGTTACGATGTCACTCAGGTCTTTACTTTTCTCTGTTATGATGTCACTCCTCTTTACTTCTCTCTGTTATGATGTCACTCAGGTCTTTACTTCTCTCTGTTATGATGTCACTCAGGTCTTTACTTCTCTTTGTTATGATGTCACTCCTCTTTACTTCTCTCTGTTATGATGTCACTCAGGTCTTTACTTCTCTCTGTTATGATGTCACTCCTCTTTACTTCTCTCTGTTATGATGTCACTCAGGTCTTTACTTCTCTCTGTTATGATGTCACTCAGGTCTTTACTTCTCTTTGTTATGATGTCACTCCTCTTTACTTCTCTCTGTTATGATGTCACTCCTCTTCTCTCTGTTATGATGTCACTCCTCTTCACTTCTCTCTGTTATGATGTCACTCAGGTCTTTATTTCTCTTTGTTATGATGTCACTCGCAGAGACACACGCACAGAGATACACAGAGACACACACACACAGAGACACAACACACACACACAGACACACACAGATAGAGACACACACACACACAGACAGAGACACACACAGATACACAGAGACACAGACACACACACAGACAGAGACACACAGAGACACACACACACAGAGACATACACAGAGACACACACACAGACAGAGACACAACACACACACCACACATGCAGAGGCACAACACACAGACAGACACACACACACACATGCAGAGGCACAACACACAGACAGAGAAACATACACACAGACAGAGACACACACACAGAGAGACACACAAACAGAGACACGCACAAACAGAGACACAGAGACACACAGAGACACACACAGATACACACACACACAGAGACACACACAGAGAGACACAGAGACACACACACACAGAGACACACAAACAGAGACACGCACAAACAGAGACACAGAGACACACAGAGACACACACAGATACACACACACACAGAGACACACACAGAGAGACACACACACACAGAGACACACACACAACACACACACAAACAGACACACACACACAGACAGAGACACACACAGAGACACATACACACAGACAGAGACACAGATACACACAGATACACAGACAGAGACACACACAGAGACACACACACAGAGACACAACACACAGAGACATACACAGACAGAGACACACAGAGACAGACAGACAGAGACACACACAGAGACACACACACACACAGACAGAGACACACAGACAGAGACACACACACAGAGAGACAGAGACACACACACACAGAGACACACAAACAGAGACACGCACAAACAGACAGAGACACACAGAGACACACACAGAGAGACACACAGACACAGACACAGAGACACACACACACAGAGACACATACACACAGAGACACAGACAGAGACACACACAGAGACAGACACACAAACAGAGACACATCACACAGAGACATACACAGAGACACAGAGACACACACACACAGACACACATACACACACACAGAGACACACAGAAACACACACAGACAGAGACACACACACACAGATAGAGACACAGACAGAGACACACAGAGACAGAGACACACAAACAGAGACACAACACACACAAACACAGACACGGAGACACACAAACAGACACACATGCAGAGGCACAACACACACACAAACACACACACACATGCAGAGGCACAACACACAGACAGAGACACAGACACACACACACAGAGACAGACAGAGACACACACACAGAGACACACACAGACAGAGACACACACACAGAGACACACACACAAACAGACACACATATGCAGAGACACAACACAAACACAAACATGGAGACACACACAAACAGAGACACACACACACAGAGACAAAGAGATACACAGAGACACAGACAGACAGAGACACACACACAAACACACACACGGAGACACACACACAGAGACACACACACACACACACACACAGAGAGACACACACACACAGACAGAGACACACACACACAGAGACACAGACAGAGACACACACACAGAGAGACACACACAGACAGAGACACACACAGGGACACACACAGAGACACACACAGAGACACACAAACAGACACACACAGACAGAGACACAAACACGGAGACACACACACACAGACAGAGACAAAGAGATACACAGAGACAGAGACAGACAGAGACACACACACAAACACACACGCGGAGACACACACAGAGAGACACACACACACACAGACAGAGACACACACACACAGAGACACACAGAAACACAGACAGAGACACACACACAAACACACACACGGAGACACACACACAGAGACACACACACACACACAGAGAGACACACACACACAGACAGAGACACACACACACAGAGACACACAGAAACACACACACAGAGACACAGACAGAGACACACACACAGAGAGACACACAGACAGAGACACACACAGGGACACACACAGAGACACACAAACAGACACACACAGACAGAGACACACACAGAGAGACACACACACACACAGACAGAGACACACACACACAGAGACACACAGAAACACAGACAGAGACACACACACAAACACACACACGGAGACACACACACAGAGACACACACACACACACACACACAGAGAGACACACACACACAGAGACACACAGAAACACACACACAGAGACACAGACAGAGACACACACACAGAGAGACACACAGACAGAGACACACAAACAGACACACACAGACAGAGACACAAACACGGAGACACACACACACAGACAGAGACAAAGAGATACACAGAGACAGAGACAGACAGAGACACACACACAAACACACACGCGGAGACACACACAGAGAGACACACACACACACAGACAGAGACACACACACACAGAGACACACAGAAACACACACAGACAGAGACACACACACAGAGACACAGACAGAGACACACACACAGACAGAGACACACACACACACAAACAGACACACACACAGAGAGACACACAGAGATACACAGACACAAACAGACACACACAGACAGACAGAGACACACACACACAGACAGAGACATACACAGACATACACAGAGACACACACACAGACACACACACAGACAGAGACACAGAGACACACAGAGACACAGACAGACAGAGACACACACAGAGACACACACACACACACACACACACACACACACAGAGAGACACACACATTGACAGACACACACACAGAGACAAACACACAGAGACACACACAGAGAGGCACACACACACAGACAGAGACACACAGAAACACACACAGAGACACACACACACAGACAGAGAGACACACACACAGACAAACACACAGAGACACACACAGAGACACACACAGAGAGACACACACACAGAGACACACAGAAACACACACAGAGACACAAAGACACACACACACAGAGACACACAGAGAGACACACAGAGACACACACACACACAGACAGAGACAGAGACACACACACAGAGAAAGACACACACACACACAGACAGAGACACACACAGACAGAGACACACACAGACAGACACACACACACAGACAGAGACACAGAGACACACAGAGACACAGACAGACAGAGACACACACAGAGACACACATACACAACACACACACACAGACAGACAGAGACACACACACACACACACACACAGAGACACACAGAGACACAGACACACACAGAGAGACATACACAGAGACACACATACACACATAGACACAACACACACACAAACACAGACACACACACAGACAGAGACACACAGACACACACACAGACAGAGACACACAGAAACACACACAGACAGGGACACACATAGAGACACACACACACAAACAGACACACACAAACAGACAGAGACACACACAGAGAGACACACAGACAGACACACACACACACAGACAGAGACACAGAGACACAAAGAAACACACACAGAGAGACACACACAGACAGAGACACATACAGAGACACACACACAGAGACACACACACACACACACAGAGAGACACACAGACAGACACACACACACACACAGACAGAGACACAGAGACACACAGAGACACAGACAGACAGAGACACACACAGAGACACACATACACAACACACACACACAGACAGACAGAGACATACACAGAGCGACACAGACAGACACACACACACACACACACACACAGACAGAGACACACACACAGAGAAAGACACACACACACTCACACACACAGACAGAGACACACACACAGAGAAACACACACACACACACACACAGACACAAAGACACACACAGAGAGACACACACACACACACACACACACACACAGACAGAGACAGAGACACACACACAGAGACACACACACACACACACACACACACACAGACAGAGACAGAGACACACACACAGAGAAAGACACAAACACACACACACACACACACACACACAGACAGAGACACACACAGACAGAGACACACAGACAGACAGACACACACACACAGACAGAGACACAGAGACACACAGACAGAGACACAGAGACACACAGAGACACAGACAGACAGAGACACACACAGAGACACACATACACAACACACACACACAGACAGACAGAGACACACACACACACACAGACAGAGACACACACAGAGAGACACACAGACAGACACACACACACACACACACACACACAGAGACACACACACAGAGACACAGACAGACAGACAGACAGACACACACACAGAGACATACACAGAGACACACATACACACATAGACACAACACACACACAAACACAAACACAGACACACACACAGACAGAGACACACAGAAACACACACAGAGACACACACACACAAACAGACACACACAAACAGACAGAGACACACACAGAGAGACACACAGACAGACACACACACACACAGACAGAGACACAGAGACACACAGAAACACACACAGAGAGACACACACACACAGAGACACACACACAGAGACACACACAGAGAGACACAGAGACACACACACACAGAGACACACACAGACAGAGACACACACAGAGGGACACAGACACACACACACAGACAGAGACACAGTGACACACACAGACAGAGACACACACACACAGACAGAGACACAGTGACACACAGAGACACAGACAGACAGAGACACACACAGAGACACACACAGAGACACACACACACACACACACACACACACACAGAGAGACACACACATTGACAGACACACACACAGAGACACACACAGAGACACACACAGAGAGGCACACACAGAGACACAGACAGACAGAGACATACACAGAGACACACACAGAGACACACACACACAAACAGAGAGACACACACACAGAGACAAACACACAGAGACACACACAGAGACACACACAGAGAGACACACACACAGAGACACACACATACAGACACACACACACAGACAGAGACACAGAGACACACACAGAGACACACATACACAACACACACACACACAGACAGAGACACACACAGACAGAGACACACACAGAGAGACACACAGACAGACGCACACACACACACACACAGACAGAGACACAGAGACACACAGAGACACAGACAGACAGAGACACACACAGAGACACACATACACAACACACACACACACAGACAGAGACATACACAGAGACACACACAGAGAGACACACAGACAGACACACACACACACAGACAGAGACACACACAGAGAGACACACACACACACACACACACACAGAGACACACACACAGAGACACACAGAGACACACATAGACACAACACACACACAAACACAAACACAGACACACACACAGACGGAGACACACAGAAACACACACAGACAGAGACACACATAGAGACACAAACAGACACACAGAGAGACACACACACACAGAGACACACACAGACAGAGACACACACACACACACAGAGACACAGAGACACACAACACACAAACAAAAACACACACACACACACAGACAGAGACACACACAGAGGGACACAGACACACACACACAGACAGAGAGACACACACATTGACAGACACACACACAGAGACACACACAGAGACACACACAGAGAGGCACAGACAGACACACACACACAGACAGAGACACAGAGACACACAGAAACATACACAGAGACACACACACACAGACAGAGACACAGAGACACACAGAGACACAGACAGACAGAGACACACACAGAGACATACACAGACACACACACACAAACAGAAAGACACACACACAGAGACAAACACACAGAGACACACACAGAGACACACACAGAGAGACACACACACATACAGACACACACACACAGACAGAGACACAGAGACACACAGAGACACACACAGAGACACACATACACAACACACACACACACACACACACACACAGAGACACAAAGACACACACACACAGAGACACACACAGAGAGAAACACAGAGACACACACACACACACACAGAGACAGAGACACACACACAGAGACACAGACAGACAGAGACACACACAGAGACACACATACACAACACACACACACACACACACAAACACAGAGACACAAAGACACACACACACAGAGACACACACAGAGAGACACAGAGACACACACACACACACACACACACACACACAGACAGAGACACACACACAGAGAAAGACACACACACACACACAGACAGAGACACACACACAGAGACACACACAGACAGAGACACACACACACAGACACACACACACACACAGACAGAGACACAGAGACACACACACACACACACAGAGACACATACACACGCACAGAAACACACACACAGAGACACACACACAGAAACACACACAGACAGAGACACACACAGAGACAAACACACACAAACAGACACACACAAACAGAAACACACACAGACAGAGACACACACAGAGACACACACAGAGAGACACACAGACACACACACACACACACAGACAGAGACACAGAGACACACACACACACACACACACACAGACAGACAGAGACACACACACACAGACACACACACACACAGACAGAGACACACAGAAACACACACAGACAGAGACACACACAGAGACACACACACAGAGCCATACACAGAGACACACACACAGAGAGACACACAGACAGACAGACACACACACACACACACACAGACAGAGACACAGAGACACACACACACAGAGACACATACACACAGACAGAGACACAGAGACGCACAGAAACACACACACAGAGACACACACACAGAGACACACACACACAGAGAGACACACACAGAGAGACACAGAGACACACACACACACACAAAGACACAGAGACACACAACATACAAACAAAACCACACACACAGACAGACAGACACACACACACAGAGACACACACACACAAACAGACACACACACACAGACAGAGACACAGTGACACACAGAGACACAGACAGACAGAGACACACACAGAGACACACACAAACAGAGAGACACACACATTGACAGACACACACACATAGACAAAAACACAGAGACACACACAGAGACACACACAGAGAGACACACACACACAAACAGACACACACACACACAGACAGAGACACAGTGACACACAGAGACACAGACAGAGACACACACAGAGACACACACAAACAGAGAGACACACACATTGACAGACACACACACAGAGACAAACACACAGAGACACACACAGAGACACACACAGAGAGACACACACATACAGACACACACACACAGACAGAGACACAGAGACACACAGAGACACAGACAGACAGAGACACACACAGAGACACACATACACAACACACACACACACACACACACACACACACACACATACAGAGACACAAAGACACACACACACACACACACACACAGACAGAGACACAGAGACACACACACACAGAGACACATACACACAGACAGAGACACAGAGACACACAGAAACACACACAGACAGAGACACACACACAGAGACACACACACACACAGAGAGACACACACACAGAGACACACACAGAGAGACACACAGAGACACACACACACACACACACACACACACACACACACACAGACAGAGACACACACACAGAGAAAGACACACACACACAGACACACAGACAGAGACACAGAGACACACACACACAGAGACACATACACACAGACAGAGACACAGAGACGCACAGAAACACACACAGACAGAGACACACACACAGAGACACACACACAGAGACAAACACACACACACACAGAGACACACACAGAGAGACACAGAGACACACAACACACAAACAAAACCACACACACACACACACACACACACACACAGACGGAGACACACACACAGAGAAAGACACACACACACAGACACACAGACAGAGACACAGAGACACACACACACAGAGACACATACACACAGACAGAGACACAGAGACGCACAGAAACACACACAGACAGAGACACACACACAGAGACACACACACAGAGACAAACACACACACACACAGAGACACACACAGAGAGACACAGAGACACACACACAAAGACACAGAGACACACAACACACAAACAAAACCACACACACACACACACACACACACACACACAGACAGACACACACACAGAGACACACACACACAAAAAGACACACACAAAGAGACACACACACACAGACAGAGACACAGTGACACAGACTGACAGACACACACACAGAGACAAACACACAGAGACACACACAGAGAAACACACACAAACAGACACACACAAACAGACACACACACACACAGACAGACAGCGACACACACAGAGAGACACACACACACACAAACAGACACACACAAACAGACACACACACACACAGACAGACAGAGACACACACAGAGAGACAGACAGACACACACACACACAGACAGAGACACACACACACACAGACAGACAGAGACACCCACAAACAGACACACACACACACACACACACAGACAGAGACACACACAGAGACACACACACAGAGACACACACACACACACACACACACACACACACACAGACAGAGACACACACAGAGACACACACACAGAGACATACACAGAGACACACACAGAGAGACACACAGACAGACACACACACACACACACACACACACACACACACACACAGACAGAGACACAGAGACACACACACACAGAGACACATACACACAGACAGAGACACAGAGACACACAGAAACACACACAGACAGAGACACACACACAGAGACACACACACACACAGAGAGACACACACACAGAGAGCCACAGAGACACACACACACACAAAGACACAGAGACACACAACACACAAACAAAAACACACACACACACACACACACACAGACAGACACACACACACAGACACACACACACACAAACAGACACACACAAACAGACACACACACACACAGACAGAGACACAGTGACACACAGAGACACAGACAGACAGAGACACAGACAGAGACATACACAGAGACACACACAGAGACACACACACACAAACAGAGAGACACACACAGAGAGAAACACAGAGACACACACACACACACACAGACAGAGACAGAGACACACACACAGAGACACAGACAGACAGAGACACACACAGAGACACACATACACAACACACACACACACACACACACAGAGACACAAAGACACACACACACAGAGACACACACAGAGAGACACAGAGACACACACACACACACACACACACACACACACAGACAGAGACACACACACAGAGAAAGACACACACACACACACAGACAGAGACACACACACAGAGACACACACAGACAGAGACACACACACACAGACACACACACACACACAGACAGAGACACAGAGACACACACACACACACACAGAGACACATACACACAGACAGAGACACAGAGACGCACAGAAACACACACACAGAGACACACACACAGAAACACACACAGACAGAGACACACACAGAGACACACACAGAGAGACACACAGACACACACACACACACAGACAGAGACACAGAGACACACACACACACACACAGACAGACAGAGACACACACACACAGACACACACACACAGACAGAGACACACAGAAACACACACAGACAGAGACACACACAGAGACACACACACAGAGACACACACACAGAGAGACACACAGACAGACAGACACACACACACACACACACAGACAGAGACACAGAGACACACACACACAGAGACACATACACACAGACAGAGACACAGAGACGCACAGAAACACACACACAGAGACACACACACAGAGACACACACACACACAGAGAGACACACACAGAGAGACACAGAGACACACACACACACAAAGACACAGAGACACACAACATACAAACAAAACCACACACACAGACAGACAGACACACACACACAGAGACACACACACACAAACAGACACACACACACAGACAGAGACACAGTGACACACAGAGACACAGACAGACAGAGACACACACAGAGACACACACAAACAGAGAGACACACACATTGACAGACACACACACATAGACAAAAACACAGAGACACACACAGAGACACACACAGAGAGACACACACATACAGACACACACACACAGACAGACAGACACACACACACAGAGACACACACACACAAACAGACACACACACACACAGACAGAGACACAGTGACACACAGAGACACAGACAGACAGAGACACACACAGAGACACACACAAACAGAGAGACACACACATTGACAGACACACACACAGAGACAAACACACAGAGACACACACAGAGACACACACAGAGAGACACACACATACAGACACACACACACAGACAGAGACACAGAGACACACAGAGACACAGACAGACAGAGACACACACAGAGACACACATACACAACACACACACACACACACACACACACACATACAGAGACACAAAGACACACACACACAGAGACACACACAGAGAGACACACAGAGACACACACACACACACACACACACACACACACACACACAGACAGAGACACACACACAGAGAAAGACACACACACACAGACACACAGACAGAGACACAGAGACACACACACACAGAGACACATACACACAGACAGAGACACAGAGACGCACAGAAACACACACAGACAGAGACACACACACAGAGACACACACACAGAGACAAACACACACACACACAGAGACACACACAGAGAGACACAGAGACACACACACAAAGACACAGAGACACACAACACACAAACAAAACCACACACACACACACACACACACACAGACAGACACACACACAGAGACACACACACACAAACAGACACACACAAAGAGACACACACACACAGACAGAGACACAGTGACACAGACTGACAGACACACACACAGAGACAAACACACAGAGACACACACAGAGAAACACACACACACACAAACAGACACACACAAACAGACACACACACACACAGACAGACAGCGACACACACAGAGAGACACACACACACACACACAAACAGACACACACAAACAGACACACACAAACAGACACACACACACACAGACAGACAGAGACACACACAGAGAGACAGACAGACACACACACACACAGACAGAGACAAACACACACACAGACAGACAGAGACACCCACAAACAGACACACACACACACACACACACACAGACAGAGACACACACAGAGACACACACACAGAGACACACACACACACACACACACACAGACAGAGACACACACAGAGACACACACACAGAGACATACACAGAGACACACACAGAGAGACACACAGACAGACACACACACACACACACACACACACACACACACACACACACACAGACAGAGACACAGAGACACACACACACAGAGACACATACACACAGACAGAGACACAGAGACACACAGAAACACACACAGACAGAGACACACACACAGAGACACACACACACACACAGAGAGACACACACACAGAGACACACACACAGAGAGACACAGAGACACACACACAAAGACACAGAGACACACAACACACAAACAAAAACACACACACACACACACACACACACACACAGACAGACACACACACAGAGACACACACACACAAAAAGACACACACAAAGAGACACACACACACAGACAGAGACACAGTGACACAGACTGACAGACACACACACAGAGACAAACACACAGAGACACACACAGAGAAACACACACACACACAAACAGACACACACAAACAGACACACACACACACAGACAGACAGCGACACACACAGAGAGACACACACACACACACAAACAGACACACACAAACAGACACACACACACACAGACAGACAGAGACACACACAGAGAGACAGACAGACACACACACACACAGACAGAGACACACACACACACAGACAGACAGAGACACCCACAAACAGACACACACACACACACACACACAGACAGAGACACACACAGAGACACACACACAGAGACACACACACACACACACACACACACACACAGACAGAGACACACACAGAGACACACACACAGAGACATACACAGAGACACACACAGAGAGACACACAGACAGACACACACACACACACACACACACACACACACACACACAGACAGAGACACAGAGACACACACACACAGAGACACATACACACAGACAGAGACACAGAGACACACAGAAACACACACAGACAGAGACACACACACAGAGACACACACACACACAGAGAGACACACACACAGAGAGCCACAGAGACACACACACACACAAAGACACAGAGACACACAACACACAAACAAAAACACACACACACACACACACACACAGACAGACACACACACACAGACACACACACACACAAACAGACACACACAAACAGACACACACACACACAGACAGAGACACAGTGACACACAGAGACACAGACAGACAGAGACACAGACAGAGACATACACAGAGACACACACAGAGACACACACACACAAACAGAGAGACACACACAGAGAGAAACACAGAGACACACACACACACACACAGACAGAGACAGAGACACACACACAGAGACACAGACAGACAGAGACACACACAGAGACACACATACACAACACACACACACACACACACACAGAGACACAAAGACACACACACACAGAGACACACACAGAGAGACACAGAGACACACACACACACACACACACACACACACACAGACAGAGACACACACACAGAGAAAGACACACACACACACACAGACAGAGACACACACACAGAGACACACACAGACAGAGACACACACACACAGACACACACACACACACAGACAGAGACACAGAGACACACACACACACACACAGAGACACATACACACAGACAGAGACACAGAGACGCACAGAAACACACACACAGAGACACACACACAGAAACACACACAGACAGAGACACACACAGAGACACACACAGAGAGACACACAGACACACACACACACACAGACAGAGACACAGAGACACACACACACACACACAGACAGACAGAGACACACACACACAGACACACACACACAGACAGAGACACACAGAAACACACACAGACAGAGACACACACAGAGACACACACACAGAGACACACACACAGAGAGACACACAGACAGACAGACACACACACACACACACACAGACAGAGACACAGAGACACACACACACAGAGACACATACACACAGACAGAGACACAGAGACGCACAGAAACACACACACAGAGACACACACACAGAGACACACACACACACAGAGAGACACACACAGAGAGACACAGAGACACACACACACACAAAGACACAGAGACACACAACATACAAACAAAACCACACACACAGACAGACAGACACACACACACAGAGACACACACACACAAACAGACACACACACACAGACAGAGACACAGTGACACACAGAGACACAGACAGACAGAGACACACACAGAGACACACACAAACAGAGAGACACACACATTGACAGACACACACACATAGACAAAAACACAGAGACACACACAGAGACACACACAGAGAGACACACACATACAGACACACACACACAGACAGACAGACACACACACACAGAGACACACACACACAAACAGACACACACACACACAGACAGAGACACAGTGACACACAGAGACACAGACAGACAGAGACACACACAGAGACACACACAAACAGAGAGACACACACATTGACAGACACACACACAGAGACAAACACACAGAGACACACACAGAGACACACACAGAGAGACACACACATACAGACACACACACACAGACAGAGACACAGAGACACACAGAGACACAGACAGACAGAGACACACACAGAGACACACATACACAACACACACACACACACACACACACACACATACAGAGACACAAAGACACACACACACAGAGACACACACAGAGAGACACACAGAGACACACACACACACACACACACACACACACACACACACAGACAGAGACACACACACAGAGAAAGACACACACACACAGACACACAGACAGAGACACAGAGACACACACACACAGAGACACATACACACAGACAGAGACACAGAGACGCACAGAAACACACACAGACAGAGACACACACACAGAGACACACACACAGAGACAAACACACACACACACAGAGACACACACAGAGAGACACAGAGACACACACACAAAGACACAGAGACACACAACACACAAACAAAACCACACACACACACACACACACACAGACAGACACACACACAGAGACACACACACACAAACAGACACACACAAAGAGACACACACACACAGACAGAGACACAGTGACACAGACTGACAGACACACACACAGAGACAAACACACAGAGACACACACAGAGAAACACACACACACACAAACAGACACACACAAACAGACACACACACACACAGACAGACAGCGACACACACAGAGAGACACACACACACACACACAAACAGACACACACAAACAGACACACACAAACAGACACACACACACACAGACAGACAGAGACACACACAGAGAGACAGACAGACACACACACACACAGACAGAGACAAACACACACACAGACAGACAGAGACACCCACAAACAGACACACACACACACACACACACACAGACAGAGACACACACAGAGACACACACACAGAGACACACACACACACACACACACAGACAGAGACACACACAGAGACACACACACAGAGACATACACAGAGACACACACAGAGAGACACACAGACAGACACACACACACACACACACACACACACACACACACACACACACAGACAGAGACACAGAGACACACACACACAGAGACACATACACACAGACAGAGACACAGAGACACACAGAAACACACACAGACAGAGACACACACACAGAGACACACACACACACACAGAGAGACACACACACAGAGACACACACACAGAGAGACACAGAGACACACACACAAAGACACAGAGACACACAACACACAAACAAAAACACACACACACACACACACACACACACACAGACAGACACACACACAGAGACACACACACACAAAAAGACACACACAAAGAGACACACACACACAGACAGAGACACAGTGACACAGACTGACAGACACACACACAGAGACAAACACACAGAGACACACACAGAGAAACACACACACACAAACAGACACACACAAACAGACACACACACACACAGACAGACAGCGACACACACAGAGAGACACACACACACACACAAACAGACACACACAAACAGACACACACACACACAGACAGACAGAGACACACACAGAGAGACAGACAGACACACACACACACAGACAGAGACACACACACACACAGACAGACAGAGACACCCACAAACAGACACACACACACACACACAGACAGAGACACACACAGAGACACACACACAGAGACACACACACACACACACACACAGACAGAGACACACACAGAGACACACACACAGAGACATACACAGAGACACACACAGAGAGACACACAGACAGACACACACACACACACACACACACACACACACACACACACACACACACACAGACAGAGACACAGAGACACACACACACAGAGACACATACACACAGACAGAGACACAGAGACACACAGAAACACACACAGACAGAGACACACACACAGAG